>NC_049994.1:1370625-1394976 GCF_000003815.2 Branchiostoma floridae | reverse complement strand
TCGTCACTGCCCCCGAGTGGGTGACAGATAAAGAACTGGCGGGGTCCAACTGTACAATGCTTCGGTTCTGCAGCTTGTTATAGAGTCGTCGCCATTCACAGGAGAAGGGTCTACTGGTTTCTATGGTTGTCTCTTGTAGTAAACATGGCAACAAATGACGTTGGGGCAGATGTCCCTTCCAACATTATGCTTGTTGCTGAGAAAATGCTCAAAGTTGAAGGCAGAAGGGTTTGCTACCCATCAATATGTTTGTTGTAGTCAATGGACGTTCTCACTTGGATGCCATAAGTATTATTACGGGGCTCTTTCCACTCGTTACTACCGGTACTTGGCTTCAGTAGAAAGGGTAAGGAGCCCCGGTAGAATACGCATGGTACCCAGGCTACATAGAGCCTGAGTACCATCCTCCGTAGTGACCGCTGACTAGAGCCGCGGTTCACTGGACAATGCTGCAAGACGAACCAGTGAGACACCAGAAATCTCCTCAGTGTACCACTGCCATCCAGATGGGGGCGTCCCTCTATATGGTACCTTATATTACCTAGAGATACTGCGACTGTGCCCCAAATCAATGTGCATAATTACTCTCCAAGCAGAGGTTAGGTTTAGGCTGTTTTTTTAAACGTTTTTTTTTTTTGTCGTTCTTATCGGGCTTTCTATTTTGTATTGTATCTTGCTGTGTCAAAACCTAACTTTGCTGGCGTACTTCAAGAAAAATGACAAAATAGAAAGCCCGGTAAAAACGACTAAAAACGTTACAAACCAGCCGGAGCCTAACCTCTGCTTGGAGAGTAGTGCATAATCGGAACCACACAGGCACACTATACAATGTAGCTACCGACATGCCAAAGTACATAACGCAAGTTCGCCTTTATCCGTGGGGTAACCTATACCCGTTGTTTGTAAAAACATGGTATTTAGGGATTTCAAGTCGACGGACTTCTGTTTTAAACTGTAATATTTTGAAAATCGCAATTTAAAATTACCATAGTCCGTCGATTCGATATCCTTCAATGCTTCAAACAACGGATATAGATTACCCTGCGAATAAAGGTGAACTGGCGTTACAAATGCATCTGAGGGATCCTGAGTTTAGCATACACACATACAAACACACATACACAATCAATCGTAGGGGGTGAACCATATTTATATTGCAGCATTTATTGCGGCATGGAGACGGCACACTCAAGTCGTTAGCGTACTTTACGGAGCTAATAAAATACGGTCACTTTTAAACGGATAACTGTGTTTCTGTCCAGTACATCGAGAGTACACAGACAGATCCAGTCTCAGTCATGTGAACAACAGAGCTGGCCGGGGAACACATGCCACATGAATATTGGTCAGGTGGCTGAGACAAATTAGCAGACGGAACGGCACAGGTAAGGGACAAATCCCCAAACCACTGGACTTAACCTTTTTGGCTATGCTGATTTCATTTTCAAACAAGAGTTCGTAGACCTCAGGCCTGCATGAAATGTATTGGGTTTCTGTAGACCTATTGTGTATTTTTGCCTTTTTGTCTGTGGTACGTGGTTGGAAAAATGAGCTTTTTACCCTGTTGGTTGTGCACCATGCAAAAGTCTGAAATTCCATTTTCTGAATTTGTAAGTTTGGACATGGATGAACATTACTTATTTTGGATTTCTTAAGTATGTAACCAACCACAGTACCTTGAAGTTGTTGAGACGCAACCTTTTTTTTGTCTCAGATGGCCCATGTACATGTAGTTACTCTGTCACATGATATATTCAGTACTAATATCTTCCTATTTCAATGTACTGACCTAATGCAGCTGCTAAATCTCCTTGGTTTGTGTTCTTCCAATGATACTCATTAAAGATTTATTTCTGGGGTGTTATTCACTTGACATCGGAAGGTTACTTGCATAATTTGACCAATGATACTTTTATAGTAGTTCCATAGACATTAGACAATATGAATAGTGCTGGCCCCCATGATGCAGCAGCAACAGTTAGTCCCCAGGGTGGTATGATATTTTCATTCAATCCATCCAACCCAAATCTAAATCTCCTGTAGCATCTAAGCCAAATTTAACAGCATAATTTACTATGAAAAATGTCCTTGTCAATCCCATTTATAGATGGCAAGCTGCTGGCAATGGAAGCTTTGAAAAGTTCAGAAGCTGTTGTAGTCAGAGCAAACACCCAGCAAACATCCCCCCAAACCAATGAGCAGTTGCTTAGAAGGGGAATTTCATCATATATTTGCCGCGACAAAATGCAACAAACGATACTGAATTTAAAACAGAACCAAGCTAAGCCTCCACCACTTAACCCTGCCTGTACTATAGATTAAGCAGGCCCAAAAACCAAGCGAATATGACTAGCCCAAAACTACAAATTACCTGTATACAGTATGGAATTGGAAATGGCATTACCAAAGAAACAAAAAGAAACGCAGGACAAATCATACACATACCTTTCTCTTATGCCCACGCTATATACAGTTCTCCTCCACATTAGAAAATTGCATCTTCTTCTGTTTAAGTTCAAGTTCAACCATGATTGCCAACAGGGTAAAGGAACTTGTACCAGAACTTTAAACTCAGTACTATACAGCTCTAGAAACACCACAAAGAGTAATAAGCAAACTCCAATTATACCTGACCAACAGATATATCATCTGGTACACTCCCGTCATCTGGCACACCGTCAGTGCCACTAAGACAGGAGAGGGGATACAAAGTAACCTGATACATTGAAGGTTGCCCCAGGCCAGATGATGGTTCTACACCCAACCGTAATCTGTTTTCAGAACCAAGCAGATATTGGGAGGATGCCCCAACCACACCAAAACAGGGTCAACCTATACAGTATCAAGTTCAAGCACTAGGAGGCCCAAAATCAAACCTCACCACCAGGACACCACCAACAACTCACGTACCAAATAGCAACACAATGGCACCTTGCGTTCCGGAGATACAGCGCACGCCCCGTGCCCGCACAAAAGGTGACCTAAAATGTCAAGTTCAAGCACCAAGGGCGCCAAAATCAAAATTGAGAATTATTCAGCCACCGCCGACACATGTGCCAAATATCATCGCGCTCGCACCAACCGTTCAGAAGATATAACTCCGGAAATACCCCTCCCGGACACAAAATTCGACCTGCCGCGTCAAGTTCAAACGCGACAAGGCCCAAAGTCAATCCTAGGCAACAGGCAACAACTTCCCACCCATGCACCAAAAATCGTCGCAATGGTGCGTATCGTTCCGGACACACAGCGCCAAAAGTGCCCCCAAAACACCAAAAATGCCATCTGCAATGTCAAGTTCAAGCGCCAGGAGGCCCAAAATCAAACCTGAGTGTCAAGCCACCACCCCCAACCCACGTACCAAAAATCGTTGTGCTCGCACCATCCGTTCTCGAGATACAGCGCCCTAAATCCCCAGCTTCCAAATTTTCCCACGCCCGTGAAAACCATACCTGCATACATGCAGGTAATAAAGTCTCAAAGTCTCTATTTATGGATGGCATCCTTTGAAGACTACAAAACTACTGCGAGAGGGGGAAACTGAAAATAAAATAAAAAAATCATAAATACAAAACTGGTAACATGAATTGTCCCATGGCCACAGAACATGAATGAGTTACACTTGTATTAAACAAGTAAAAATTCTTTTGTGTATTACTGGAGGTAGTTCGATGGTGATCGAACGAGCTAGGTTATCTTTAATTTTTCTTTTCCCCGGGCTCTCAGCATATATATCCTTACAGAGAATTATAAAAACAATGAAACAAATGGAAACATGTAAAAATTCTTTGTTTAGCCATTTCTGCCAAAGTTTTTTTTTTTCAAATTTATCATATTTGAGATACACGACCATGATTGGACGTCAACATTGAGGTCGTTGAAAGAAATCTTTAGATGTTTTATTTCAATAGCGCCTCTAGCGGCCCTTAAACGCATCGCCACTTTCAGCCAAAGATAAGTACACAAAAGGTCCATGAGAATGATGAGACCATAACACAACTCCTGGAAGGAAGACATAAGGCCTTCCTGGCACGGCAGAATGACAGGTCGTCCCGAGCTCAAGTCAGTCTTAACTTTGTACTTTATATTTACCATATCTGGCAATATCGAGCTGGCGAGTTAAGAATTGTTCTGTTGCGTCTCCTGACAAATAAGACTTTTCTGTTTTTCAAGATACGCGTCATTAACGTTTCTTGCTTCCGAATACTGAGTACGTGATACTGCATGTATGTACATTTTCGACTTGGATTTCTATCCAAGGTCCATATGTTCCGACTTCCGAGAATGAATATTATGACAAATTAGGAGTTTGCACCAAGTATGATATGCCTTATTTCTGGACCATCTTCAGACGGCATTTCGATACTTAGCATATCTAAAGACATCATGACATGAGTCAGGACATGTTTTGGTGCATGTCCGGACGGATAAAAGGGCCTGTTCTTCCGAATACTCATCATGGGCGTTTCCTGTTTCCGAATTAACATTCCTTTCTTTCCACTACTAAATTTAGTTTACGTGGAAATACAGAAAGTAAAATGATTCAGTGTGAATACATTTACTTGCTTACTTTGGTTAAACTACCGCTTATTTATGTAAATAGGAAAGAAACTGCTTCAGTTTGCCATCAATAAAATTTTATTAAATCAGTAAGAATCAAGTACAAAATATAATACATTGACTTGGCTGATTCTTATTCAACAGATTGAATCCATTAGCAGACACAATTTTTACCAGCTCAAATTGATATTTTGGTTGAATAACATTACATGTTGTGTGAAAGGATTAACACGAGACAAAACATATTCAATCGAAGAAAAATAAATTCGACGACCAATCATCCTTTGGTTCTAAACTAGATTCAACTCAACTATACTCCTTGCTCGAGAGTCCTTCTCTTTTGAACTTTTTCCTGATCCGCGAGTATGTTCTCCACTTCCTCGTCCTGTAGTTCCCGTGTATCCAAGTGTTCACTGGCCTCATCAAGTTCCTCCAGGAGCGACCTCGCCTCTTCCACAACCTCCCTCAACTCGGAGTCAGCTGGACGGGGAAAGGAAAAACTGATATTATTAGACAGCTGTGACAAATAATTATAGTACATAGAACTTGGGGTACGGCGCCGATGTGTAGTGCAGACATGGATTCTTTTCAAGAACACTTGTTGACACTGAAACAGCAAAGTTTGTATCATAGAATGTATCAGTCCTAAAATAAAGCCCTTTTCGCTTTCTTTTTGCTACATATAGGAAAACCATCTACTTATCCCTGGTCAAATTCTAAAGAACGCCTAGACAAAACCAAAGTTTCCGTCTGAATCACCAAACGTACCATCTGCATCGACATCAAGACGACCCCTTCTGCGCCTGCGCCGACGCCTCCATCCCTCAGAGTCGTCGAATAGCGTTGCCATGACAACCATCGTCACCAGCATCATGCAGACAAACAGCTTCATGGTGTAGCTTCAGCTGATGTAGGGAGGGGGAAACAAAATAATCACGATTATTCGGTGAAACATCTAATTCAGTTCTATCATTCTGGTAAGCATAAGACTGCACAAATTCACTACAAATCTATCAAACAAACTCAAGGAATTAAATTGACAAAACTGCAGGAAGAATATCGCTTCTCATATAGCTACAGCTACCTCAAGAAAGCTGTCTCTGATATGTTTGGGTCAACAGTAAACCATTATTATTCGACAAAATCTATAATCTTTACTTTGATTTAGGTAATGTGATAGAAATCATTTTCATAATTTGATTTGTACGTTTGTACAATTTCTCACAAAACAAGTCCATCTTCCATCAAGACCCGCTAAATGAAGAAAACTAAAAACACCAAGAACATCTGGCGCGTATGATACCATGGTACTTGTACGTACAAAAACAAAGAAAAGTAACTGAAAAGAACGTGTTGGTAAGGGTTTGATACTTACAGAATTCCTGGACAAGTAGATCACGGCACGATGTCACTCTGAGGTCACGGCTGGCGGGAATGAATGAGGAGGGCTCGCGGGGATGGAAATATATACTCCAAGGTGTAAGACAAGTATGCAAATGAGCCATTGTAGACTTTGGTACTGACTTAGAGATTCGTGTCTGTCAATAACAGTACCATGGGCACATGCTTAAAGAAAAGAAGACAATCGCACATTTGTGAACGAAACTTGACTGTCAATGGTTATTTGTGTTGTAGTGACCACCAAAAGAGAAGACAACTTTTTTTTAAAGAATGCACTTGCATGTTTATGAAAGGAAATTGTATGTTAATGCTAGATATGTGCGGAAAAGTAACAGACAACAAATACTGGGCACCTACGATAGAATTGGATGACGTGTGTGAGCTAGCCTCCATAGCAGGCTCTCTATGGCCTTTTTTGGCTCATAGTACACTTTTGCTGGCCATTTCTTTTTGTACTGGGTCGCTGATTGCTGGCCTTTTCTGATAGCCGGCTATGGAGGCTATGTGAGCAGTCAAACTAACAACAACATAACTACAACTTTCACAACCATGTTGTGGTAACATGGGTTAAACGTAGAGTGGGTTCTTTACCGCACAGGATAGAGGGAATAACAAACAAGAAGTCCACACAATATACAAAAGTGTGCGATAGTTCCAACGACTTTTATCTGACTTTGGTCAGAAAAATGTATATGCTAGCAAAGCAAACGATGTACAGAAAACTAACAGATAATATCTGTTCTTACTTGTATTGAGATTGGACGGACATGTACATCTACGATTGATTCTTTGTGGGTAGCTTAGGGCCTAGTAATAATCATATTGTTGTATGTATAGATGATATTTGGAACGGAAAATGGCTTCGGTTTTCTGTACACACAAGAACACACAAGTGCGCGAAACTTTATTGGTCAACGAAATGTTGCAAAACATACAGAATACAGAATCCGCATTTCTGCTCCAAAATGACAGCAGTACAGTGATACGAGGGTGAGCGAAAAAAAATAACGTCATTGGTTTTATAACAGGTTCATTATTTTCATTGAATGAGTTGAAATTTGGCACAAAGGTAAAGCCATATATCCTTTTCAGATTGAAATATCTCAATTTGTCGTTCAGATTTCTATGACTAAATAAGATAATTTCAAGATGATCACAACCTTCAAAGTTTTCCAAATGTTCACTTCCTCTACATACATCTGACCCGTGTAAGATTACTGCTTGAAACTGAAATTACATCGGCAGAATGTTTACATAGGTTACGGGCCTATTTTCATTTCTGAACGCCCGATAGTTCCATTTTACAGTCAGTCGCTAGGTGGAGTGCGTTGAGACATCAGAAACAGTTGGATTCGTTGTTTGCCGATTGAAGGTTTTTTTAAAGACTACTTTTCCATCAACCAAAAGAAACGAAACTTTACAAAGATATTAGATGTTTAAAGACCAAGAAGTGTGCTCAATTTGATTCTTTTTAGTTTGTTGGAAAGTATGCTACAAACCCTTTTTATCGGCATATTCAGTACCCTGAAAACCGATCTGAATTAAACTACATCTTCAAAGGGTGTGGTCATTCTGAAGTCAACCCATAAAATCCTGAACGACAAGTTGAGATATTCCAATCTCAAGAGGATATCTGGCTTTACCTTTGTGCTAAAGTTCAACTCATTAGATATAGATAAACTTTGTATTCCGGCTTTGTAATTCGACAATGACGTCATCATAGACAGAGGTCAAGAAACGTTGTTTGACGTGTTATTCATTCTAACTATTCCCAGCCAGCCTCTACAGTACTACTACAGTCGCCATAGCACCCAATCGTAAGTGTCAATCTGAATTCTATAGTTACTAAGTCAAAACACGTCTATAGAGAGCAAATATTCTCTGTCGGCTTACTGTATGTTGTTTGTTGTACAGAAAACCGACAGACTGGGCATCCACGATAGAGTTTAAGTAACATTTCTCTGACCAATAGAACACATTGAAAGTTTGGTACACTTGTGTGTCGCTGTACGTGTGAGTATCCTGAGTCCTATAATCAGGAGACTCAAACTTAGCACACTTCTTGGCATTTGAACACTCAATAAGTGGCATAACGGCTGTGTGTGAGTAGTCTAGGCTTGAAATAGCGAGTTGAAATAGTACGAAAGGCCTTTAAAAAGTAACGCCATTTGTTTTATAACAGTATCATTTTTTTCATCGAATGAGTTGATATTAGGCACAAAGGCACAAACATACGATGGGTGATCAATAAGCCTCACCCAGAAATAATAAACACAACTCACATTTTGAGGCACAACTTCATAGTATGGAGCCTTTATCAATATCCGCTAAAGTTCAAATCATTGCAGTCATTACTTTATAGGCATTCGTTGTTTGTTTGTTTTTTCAAATCAGAAGGTAAGTGGCGAGAAAAAAGTGGTGTGAATTGTGATCAGACATGTATGGGTCGACTTCCCCATGCCGTAAATTAACAAAAGACATTGTCAAATTTCAAGCAACAAAATAGGGTGTCTGACTTCCAGCAGCGCAAGTTGACCTGCACACTCAGGTCAGGTCAATTGTCCACGTTTTTTTTCCTTCTCCCTTACCTAACGTTACTGGGTGTCGCCTGCAAAGTAATGATCACAATAATTTGAATGTTGGTACATATTTATATAAGACTTTATACTTGACATCTATGATTCGAAATCTGATCGAGCTGTGCTTATTATTTTTCGGTAAAGCCGATGACTTAACCCCACGTACATGTATAAAGTCTTATATGAATGTGTACCAAAATTCAGATTATTGTGATCTTTACGTTGCAGGCAACACCCAGTAACGTTAGGTAAGGGATAACGAAAAAAAGTGGACAATTGATAATGCAGCCTGAGGTGTGAGGTCAAATTGTCTGATCATACTTCACCCTTCTTTTTCTCCCCACTTACTTTCTAATTTAGGAAAAACGAGTGCCGGGAAAGTAATGATTCAAATGATTTGTAATTTGGAGGATATTGATAAAAGGCTTCATACTATGAAGTTGTGCCTCAAAATCTGAGTTGTGCTTATTATTTCTGAGTGAGGCCGAGGGCTTATTGATCACCCCTCGTATATCCTCTTGACATTGAAATGTCTCAATTCATTGTTCAGATTTCTATTCGCAACTGAGTTGATTTCAAGATAACCACACCCTTGGAGCTTATCAGGAGATCAGTTCCTCTAGATCTGACCTTTTTAAAACTAGATCTATTTTAGCTGAAATTTCAACTGTATGATAACAAATGTCTCTATAGATTACATGTCAACTTTTATGCCTGAACTCTCAATGGTTCATCTATTACAGCCACTAGCTATAGAATGGAACGAGTTGCTATATTAGAGTTTTATTAATAGCCAACTACGTGTTTGTTGAACAAAGGTTTTTGTAGACTGCTTTTCCATTAACCAAAAGATGTGAAACTTGGCCCAATTATTAACTGTTTCAAGACCAAGAAGTGTGCTAAATTTTTCTCAGTACATAAAACAATCGGTTACGGAAACTTTAAGCAGCTCACCCCTAATCCACAACCCTGACAACCTCACTTCACCCCAGGAACGAAAAAAAAAGAATAAATGATTGGATTTGAAATATGAAAATAGGCACGTGGCTTATAGAGAAATGCAACTTGATACATGTGCAGTTTTAGTTTCTTACAATAGCTACAAGTGATTCAGGGACATTATCAATTGCACGTTAATTGAACCTCTAATTTCTTCCGACGAGATAACAAGGGTGTGGTCATCTTGAACTCATAAAAATTTGAACAACATTTTGAGATATCTCAAGAGGATATATTCTTGCACCTTTGTGCCCAATTTCAACTCATTCGATGAAAAAATGAGCCTGTTATAAAACCAGTGGCATTACTGTTTGAAGGCCCCTCGTAAATAACAGTTCCACAAACTAGCCATATTAGCGCTGTAGTTAGAACGGAAACGGGATGCTTCACTGACTACTGTACAGTATATACTCACAACAACGCACAAGTATGCCAAGTTTCCAACATGTTCTTCGGCCAGAGAAATGTTTGTTAACTTCAATTTTATAGTAGGTTCCTAGTCTGTTGATTTTCTTACGTTGTGCTGACTTATCACATATCTAGCATTAAGATACCCTTTCCTTTCATAAACATATTCGTGCATTCTTATCAAAGTTGTCTTCTCTTTTTTGCATGGTCAGTATGACACACATTAACAGACAAGTTTCTTTCACAAACGAGTGATTGTCTTCATTTCACAGTTGTCTTCTGTCGAGTGTGACACGGCCATAGCATCATTATTGACACACAATAAACTCTAAGTCAGTACCAAAGTCAACAATGGCTCATTTGCATACTTGTCTTACATTGTGGAGTATATATTTCCATCCCCGCGAGCCCTCCTCATTCCTTCCCGCCAGCCGTGACCTCAGAGTGATCTACGTGTCGAGAAATTCTGTAAGTATCAAACTCTTGCCAACAAGTCTTAAAATATTTCCATTGTTTCAATCACTTTTCCTTGTTGTTTTTACGTACCCTGGGTACCAGATTTAAAGCCTGAGTATCAGCCTTGTTAGTTTACCGGGGCTCCTAAACTTACAGTAATTAGTATGGAGGCTCCAATAAACTATAACAAGGCTGAAACTCGGGCTACGAGATTTTTTCTTAGGGATTTTTTTTTTTCAATTTAGTGGATCTACATGGAAGATTGGCTTGTTTCGGTCAAATATTCAGATGGACGTCTTGGTTTTGTCTAGGCGTTGTCTTTTTAATTTGACCAGGGTTTAAGTAGATAATGTTGCTAAGTAGCTAACAGAAAGCGAAAAGGGCTTTATTTTAGTACTGATACATTCTATAATACAAACTTTGCTGTTTCAGTGTCAACAAGTGTTCTTGAAAAGAATCCATGTCTGCACTACACATCGGCGCTGTACCCCAAGTCGATGTACTATAGTTATTTGTCACAGCTGTCTAATAATATCAGTCTTTCCTTTCCCCGTCCAGCTGAGTCAGAGTTGAGGGAGGTTGTGGAAGAGGCGAGGTCGCTCCTGGAGGAACTTGATGAGGCCAGTGAACACTTGGATACACGGGAACTACAGAACGAGGAAGTGGAGAACATACTCGCGAATCAGGAAGAAGGTCAACAGAGAAGGAATATAGAGTAAAAAAAAGAATAAACCTGAAACTGATGAAGAACCAAAAAACGATTGGTCTTCGATTCTATTTTTCTCGGATTGACTATATTTTGGCTTGTATTATTCTCATGTGACATGCAATGTTATCCGACTCAAAGAGAATGCCACTTGTGGATAATGGTTTTCATCTGTTGACACTAAACTCACTCAAATCAGGAAGTGAATGAAGAGAACAGAGAAGGACTCTCGGGTATGGGATTTAGTCATGTTGAAACTGGTTTAGAACCAACAATTCATTCGACGATTGTATTTTCCCTGGGTTGTATTAGTTTGTGTAGTGTTTTCTCTCTCCTTTTACACAACATGTAATATTCTTCAACTCTGAGCTCTCAAGCCTGAAATGGTAACAAAACTGTGTATTTATATAATGGCTTCAATCTGTACAATCAGGATTGTACCAGAAAAAAAATGCATATTGATTTTGAGAAATACAAGTGCAACATTTTGTGGACCTGCTCGTTCAATAAAAATTATTGAAAAAACTTGCGATTCATTTTCTCATTATTCAGTATCACCTTACTCTCTATATACGAAGTTATTAGTTGAATGCCATCGTTGTACGCCATCTTTAGTGAATTAAGAGGTTATTAGATCATTCAGGTGGCTATGTAAATCTCCAAACTGTCGCAGCTGGGGGAGGGTATCGGTACAAAACCGGCTTTTCTTATTGGACCGGTCCGAAAAAAAACGGACCTGAAAAAATCAGGTGGACCGGATGTTGGACCTATTAGAATATAAACAGAGTACTTGATCCGGCATTCACACGTTTGGGCGCTTACCGGTCGAGGAAATAACAAAAGTGAAAAGTGTCTTTGCACTTACAGTAGCTTAGTACAGTAGCTACAGTTGTTATATATATATATATATATAGATGTTATATAAGTGAGTTTTATCTGCGCTGTTGTACATAATTATCTTTTTCTAATATTGGCATTTTTCAAGCATTTCCCTTTTTTAAATGGGGATACAACTATACAAATTTGAAAATTATGCTGATGTTTGAAAATTGTTCCAAATATAGAGATATCTGTGTAGTTACTTTAAAAAATGTTGCCAACATTTCACTAAACGCTTTTCAAAACATTTGAACTACTTGAGAAGAAACGAAGGAGTGAGCTTAAACATAATATCATGTTCCAAGAAATTAGTCACTTCGTTTTACTGTCAGGTTATATTTTTTTTCATATCACACAGCTGGAGATCGGTAGATATTTTGTGGTGAGCCGTCTGTGCAAGACCCAGACATATTTTCTATATATTGCGAATAGGCCTGCCCCTTCCCGCTACGTTATTGTGTCCATTGTGGTGTCGTATTTTGCTACAAGTGTACGGCATAACAGGGGATTACGTTACCAACCTCTGTTGTTGTATGCAAGAAAAATGTGGTAACATGCTAACGTTAGATCGTGACGGCAAAATAGTCGACATCAGCATAGGTACGTTGTAATGACACTAACGTTATATTTTATGAGCTCATTGACTGGGATTTGTCCTACCTATCTCGTTTGTCCTTGATGTAACGTTACCGATATCAGCGCTCCGTGTGAATTTGTTTTGTGGCGTAACGAATTCAAATACCGTTCACCCCCCCCCCCCAATACTCTACTTCTACTCGCAATTTTCTTCCGTTGGATTGAATTTAGTTTCATGAAGAAACATCAAATAATCAGGGTACACTATAAGCGATACAAGGTGTCCTTGTTTCTTGTGTCAGTGTCCCTTAGATCTTCACTTCAGGTTTTGCCTGACATCGATGCCTGTCCCTTTCCTGACCTTGTCAGTGTTGAGTGAATTTTGTTCTAGTCACAACTGTAACGTTATATAAATTTTATTTTCGATATTATGTCGGACGAAGCAAAATCACCAGCAACTTTCAGCGTGTACCGCATCTAAAAGAAAATGTTAATCCATGATTCGGAAGGCATGCGTTTATTATCGACTGTTAAAACTGTCGCACTGGACAATCGTAGTATACCTATCTCGTTAAATATAGCTTTTTCCCTTGAGTGTAAAGAGAAATGAAATGAAGTCCACTGTAAAACTACAGCCGCTGAGGCTAACGCAAGGTTACCAGTTTACGATCGATTTGTTAACAACGCAGTTTTACAGAAAACGCGCAGGCAGAAATGAAAAACTCTCCTTTTGGAAAATATCTTAGTCGGTCTGCCTCAACTTCTGTATGGCATCATATTTCTTCTGTTGGATTTATCGCCGTGCGAGCTTCTTTAAAAAAACAAATCTGCGGCCAAAAATTCTTTCAGGGTGACCAGTTTAATGTCAGCTGGGTGTTTCTCTCTGGAGTTATTTTTCTAAAGGCCATATAATTGATCATTTCCCCAAAAAAGTTCCCCAAGTAGTCCACTGAGATAACACGATGGATGATTGTTTACATCGACACCATGCCGTGCACTTTGCATCGCCGCTAAAAGTTACATAGAGCCCTTCTGTAAACTTCACTTCATTTTCTGTACTTCCTACGGAAGACAGTCAGCTTTAGCGTCATTTGTATTTTACCTTTATGTCATACCTGGGCCGCGATAATGTTCGATAAGGTGTTCCGGACCGGGTAATAAACATAGAATACAAAATATTGTAACAACAGCAATTCTAACGTCCGAATCCGGTATTCGAATTTTCAACCGTGCCGTATTCGGCGTTCGAAATAGTTCGATTTACTCAAAGGAAGCCTGTGTGATACAAACTTTAACCCGTGTGATACGGAAGTTATCACACGGTTTGGAACACCCGTATCGACCGTTTTCACGTCACAGGTTTGACATAAAAAAAGCCTTAATAATATGTCATACCTGGGCCGCGATAACATTCGATACAGGTGTTCTGGGCTACATTTTTGCAGTAGACTGCGAGATGTTGACTGTTGAGCAAAGTGAGAAGCTTCGGGAGCTCTGGGGCAGTCACAGGCTGAGACCTTTGATGGACGAAGAAGTGGCCAGTGGCATTTCCGTCGACCAAATCAAGGTGGGTCGACGGATTCATCTTCTGTCTACATCTTCACGTGTAATGGTATTCAGTGCTTTATTGTTCTTTATACACGTCCACTAAAATGTCATCCGAAAGTAGTTTGAATGACTTAGCTTAAATGATGCTTTTTATTTTGACAAGCAACATCAAACTGAATGTAATTGTCGTACCTTTAGTATTTTCTGAGGAAAGCATGTTCTGCCGCAGGTATAAGCAGGTGGGAGTCCCAGGATCAGTGCTGCTTGCACTAACCGTAAGTAAATAGACATTGCTGTGATCAGCATCAAGTAAGTTATCTATATTCCCAAGTTCATTCACCAGTGGGAGGGAGTACCTGACAAAGTTTTGTGGGCTTATCTGCATGTCTACATCTCTCTCTATTGACGCACTTTTACGCCACAAGGGCGTTGTCTGTGGGCTTTTTTTCTATTCTTGTTTTGTTTCTTTTACCCATCTTTTTTTTAGTTATTTTTTGCATTACGCCTAAGATGTCATCCATAAAATTTACTTGCTGTTGCCTTCCTGTTGTTTATGAAGTTTCTGCACACGGCAAAAGAATGTGAACTCTGTCGACAATCTACGCTTAGATTCTGACAAGCATGTCTGTGTTCCTGCAGCATGATGAACTGAGGGTAATGCAGGCCTGACCATTCCCGACCAGATGGCAATGATGTGACAAAGGCATAGTGCAGGAGAAGTGAAAAGGGATGAATGAACTGTCATGCCTTTAAACTGTGACGAAGACCAACGTAATGATATGTGAATTATAAAAAACAATACCTCCAGGTAATGATGACAATGCATCAAGAAGAGTTTTACAAGGATACAAAGTGATGTTCACTAATGATGATTTGCGTAAGATGACTCTTACAGTTATATACTGTTGATTTCGTTCGACGTTTCCAAACAGACCAGTTGTAGATGGGTTGTTCAGCTTAGAAATGTTACACATATAAGTAAAAATAAAACTGTTCTTTCACACATACATTAAAGCTCGCCACCTGGATGTTGTGGGGGTAAACTTAAATGATTTCAGGGGTTTATGCTCTGTTAGCGTTCTTTTTCCATATTCCATAAAAGAAATACGATGTTTTACATATGTTACCTGTCGTTTGAAATATATTGTTTAACTAGAAAAATATACAAAAGTAAAACGAAATGACTAATTTCTTGGAACGTGATGTTATGTTGAAGTTTTTTTTCTTCTCAAGTAGTTCAAATATTTTGAAAATCGTTTACAAAAACGAACTTCTGTTGCCAACACTGTAAGATATCCGTGAGTATTATTCTGGCAATACTGTCTTCACTCGAATGTTGTACAATTTGACAAATAAAAGTAAACTACGGGTTTCTGCATCTTTCAATACAAGTCTCATGTCATCTTTTATTTAATATTGTAGTCTTGGAAGGTCTTTCTAGATCCTTGTGTTGGTAGAAGTCTAAGGGTTGGCGTAAGACATCTAAATTAGGAAGTGGGTGCCGTGCAGAAAATTCAGGTCCAGAGGATCAGGTCCAGGTCCGGACCTGAACCTGGACCTGATTCAGTATGTGAGAACTTGTGAATGGACGACAATCAAAACAATGGTCCATTTCGCAACAAAGAAATCTGTTTTGTGGAGTATTCGACTCCCACTGGAGTTTTAAAAGAATACAAGGCTAACTGCCTCAGTACTATTGACTGTAAAACTTGGTAGAAATAACTATATAGACTCTACACTACTTCGCCCTTGTTATTTTTCTTCGACCGGTAAGCCCCGAAACGTTTGAATGCCTAATCAGATATTCCGTCCATTTTCCAATAGAGCCAATGTTGGACGCCCGTTTGAGGCACTTGACATGGTCGCGTAAAAAAAAGATTAAAAAATCGCGGTGGCCCAAATCAGGCTGTCAAAGGTGCCCACGTAATACTCACGAGTTGTTCTATCGCCTACAGTACTCGTGTTGATTCAAATATTATTTCGGGATGAGATTTGAAGAGTCAAAGTTAGCCTTCAAACTGGCTCTTTATGCCTGTTTTCGGCCTCGATTTCGCACTGCATGGGGGTTTCCGTGCAACCGATTACGATCATATACTTCCGGGTCGTACGAGTGAGGTCATTGAACGCGGGTCACCAGGTATCTTGACAGTCTCAGTCTGCGCTAGGTTCGGTAGAGGAGGATTCAAGTCAGGCTTACGCATATTGTTAAATTAGGTTTGTTAAGGGACTCTTGGCGAAAGTATGTTTGAACTTGCAGAACGTTTTTTAAGTTTGTGTTTGTTCGTATCGTCTCGGCCCACGTTGCGAATCTGCAACGGTTGTAAGGTCCCTTCCGAACGAACTAACTGGCATTCTCGTAGACACCAGGAGACAAACTGTGTTAATTTGAATAACACATTTAAAGAACAGTGCTGTAAGAAGTGTATACAGGGAACTAAGAGCGGAAAACGTGTTTGGGAGACCTCCTTGGGGAGACAAACTGTGTCAATTTGAATGACACACTTACATAATAGCGCGTACTACTGTATGTAGCTTAACTAATAGCGATAAACGACTGTTTAGGAGACAAACTATGTCAATTTGAATGGCGCACTTACATAATAGCGCGTACTACTGTATGTAGCTTAACTAATAGCGATAAACGACTGTTTAGGAGACAAACTATGTCAATTTGAATGGCGCACTTACATAATAGCGCCGTAAGAACTATATGTAGCTAACAAATAGCGAGAAACGTGTTCAGGAGACAAAATGTGTCACTTTGAATGACACATTTATAGAACAGCGATGTTAGACCTGTATATAGCTATTAAGTAATCGCGGAAAACGTATTCAGGTGTCAAACTGTGCCAATTTGAATGACAAACTTATAGAACAAAGCTAAAAGAACTGTATATAGCTAACTAATAGCGGAAAACGTGTTCAGGAGTCAAACTGTGTCAATTTGAATGACACACTTACATGATAGTGCCGTAAGAACTGTATATAGCTAACTAGGAGCGAAAAACATGTTCAGGAGACAAACTGTGCCAATTTGAATGACACAATGCATTATAGAATAGCGCTGTAAGAACTGTATATAGTTAACTTGAAGCGGAATGCGTGTTCAAATGTCAATGTGTGTCAATTTGAATGACACACTTGTAGACAGCGCCCAAAGAACTGTATATAGCAAACTAATAGCGAAAACGTATTCAGGAGACAAACTGTGTCAATTTGAATGACACACTTATAGAACAAAGCTGAATGAACTGTATACAGCTAGCTAATAGCGAAAAACGTGTTCAGGAGACAAACTGTGTCAATTTGAATGTTGCATTCATAGAACAGCGCTGTAAAAAAAACTGTATATAGGTAACTTAAAGTGCAATGCGTGTTCAGGAGTCCAACTGTGTCACTTTGAATGACACAGTTATAGAACAAAGCTGAAAGAAATGTATATAGCTAACTAATAGCGAAAAACGTGTTCAGGAGTCCAACTGTGTCAATTTGAATGACACACTTAAATAATGGTGCCGTAAGGATTGTATATAGCTAACTAATAGCGAAAAACGTGTTCAGGAGACAAACTGTGTCAATTTGAATGACACAGTGCATTATAGAAAAGCGCTGTAAGAACTGTACATAGGTAACTTAAAGCGGAATGCATGTTCAAATGTCAAACTGTGTCAATTTGAATGACACGCTTATAGAACAAAGCTAAAAGAACTGTATATAGCTCACTAATAGCGGAAAACGTGTTCAGGAGTCAAACTGTGTCAATTTGAATGACACACTTACATAATAGTGTCGTAAGAACTGTATATAGCTAACTAATAGCGTAAACGTGTTCAGGAGACAAACTATGTCAATTTGAATGACACACTGACATAATAGCGCCGTAAGAACTGTGTATAGCTCACTAATAGCGATAAACGTGTTCAGCAGACAAAATGTGTCACTTTGAATGACACATTTATAGAACAGCAATGTAAGACCTGTATATAGCTAAGAAATCGCGGAAAACGTATTCAGGTGTCAAACTGTGCCAACTTGAATGACACACTTGCAGAACAAAGCTGAATGAACTGTATATAGCTAACTAATAGCGAAAAAGGGTGTTCAGGAGACAAATTGTGTCAATTTGAATGATGCATTCATAGAACAGCGCTGTAAGAACTGTATATAGCTAACTTAAAGCGCAATGCGTGTTCAAATGTCAAACTGTGTCAATTTGAATGACACACTCATAGAACAAAGCTAAAAGAACTGTATATAGCTAACTAATAGCGGAAAACATGTTCAGGAGTCAAACTGTGTCAATTTGAATGACACACTTACATAATAGTGCCGTAAGAACTGTATATAGCTAACTAATAGCGAAAAACGTGTTCAGGAGTCAAACTGTGTCAATTTGAATGACACACTTACATGATAGTGCCGTAAAAACTGTGTATAGCTAACTAGGAGCGAAAAACATGTTCAGGAGACAAACTGTGTCAATTTGAATGACACAATGCATTATAGAATAGCGCTGTAAGAACTGTATATAGTTAACTTAAAGCGGAATGCGTGTTCAAATGTCAAACTGTGTCAATTTGAATGACACACTTGTAGACAGCGCCCAAATAACTGTATATAACAAACTAATACCGAAAACGTATTCAGGAGACAAACTGTGTCAATTTGAATGACACACTTACAGGTAGCGCAATAAGAAATGTACATAGCTAACTCATAGCGAAGTGTAACGCGTTCAGTTGACAAACTGTGTCAATTTGAATGACACACTTATATAATGGTGCCGTAAGAACTGTATATAGCTAACTTAAAGCGGAATATTAATGCGTGTTCAGAAGTCAAACTGTGTCAATATGAATGACACACTTACATAATAGCGCGGTTCAGGCAGCACTTTTCTGCAAGTGTGTCAGACAAGTTCTAAGGTCCCTTCTTACGAACTAAATGGCGTTCCTTCGTATATATATGACTTTAGATGCGGTTATTTCATATCAATTAACAACTGATTACTGGAGTTTGGACCATGGTAGGGTTTAAAGTAACTGAAATACTAACTTGTTCAAGTAAACTGTCAAATCTAGTACTGCGCTGTCTGAGCTGAAAACTGTGTCAATCATATGACACACTTTTGAAACGCATAATAACTATCTTATGACGGAAAACTCGCTCTGCCGAAAACTTTTTCAATCGAATGATTATACGATTTAGGCATATCTATTCAGTTTGCTAGTTTGTCACATTAATTGACACAATAGTTTATAACAGAAAACTTTGTCAGGAGGACGGCTTTGCAATTAATAACCGAGTGGTAAACAGTATAAAACTGCCTCATGACGGAAACTTTGGTGGACAACTGTCACTGATAGTATGGCACACTAGTGCGATGATTAAACAGTATTAAAATGATGGAAGACTTGGTCGGGACGACAACGGTGTCAATTAACAAGTTTTTTAAAACTTATTAAAATTTCACAAAACGGAAAACCCTCACGGTCAGTACGACAACTGTATCAAATGACAGAAAACCTTGTCAGGAGCTCGAGGACAACTGTTATTTCATATGACACACTATGAAACACGATGTGAAATCAGTGTAAAATTGTCTTGATGGCGGACGACTTTTTCAGGAGGGAAATTGTGTGAATTTGTCTGACACCTTTGTAAGCGATGTTTGAACCGTGTCTTAAAATTGGAAAACGTTTTTCCGGGGGACAACTGTGTCAATCTATATCACCCACAATTAGAAAAGCGCTGTTTAACGTGTGTAAAATTGATCACGGAAAAAGTTGGACAGTAAAGAATTTGTGTCAATTTATATGACACACTGGTAAAAAGTGTACTTTGGGCTGTACCTAACAACTTTATTGCTGAAAACGTAGTCAAAAGCACAGCTGTGTCGATTTGTTTCGACACATTTGTAGAATAGCGCCGAACGTATAGTATACAAATGTATGACTAAATCTTAACGGCTAATGTGTTCAGGACACAAAACTGTGTCAATTTGTATGATACACCTAAAGAAAGGCGCTGTAAGAACTGCATATAACCATTTTACAACAGAAAACTTCGTTAGGAGGGCAACTGTGTCAATTAATATGACACACAAGTAAAGTAAAGCGATAATTAAATAGTATGATCATCCGATTGAAAAAGTTTGTTAGAGCAAGCTTTCGTCAAAATAAATTTACCTCGCTGTTCTATGAATGTGTCATTCACATAGACACATTTTGTATCCTAAACACGTTTTTTTAAATTGGTTAGCTATGTACTGTTTTTACGGCGCTATAATGTGAGTATGTCATGCAAATTGACACAGTTTGTCCCCTGAACACGTTTTCCGCTATATACAGTTCTTACAGCACTTTTCTATAAATCTGTCATTCAAATTGACACAGGTAGTCTACTGAATACACTTTTCGCTTTAAGTAAGTTAAATACTGTTTTAACGGCGCTATTCTGTAAGTGTGTCATTCAAATTGACATAGTTTGCCTCCTGAACACGTTTTTCGCTATTAGTTTGCTATATAAAGTTCTTACAGCACTGTTCTATAATGTGTCATTCAAATTGACAACAGTTTGTCTCTTGAACACGTTGCGCTGTTAGTTAAATATATATACATGTTGTAACAATGCTTATTCTATAGGTGTGTCATTCAAATCGACACAGGTAGTCTTCTGAACTCACTTTATGCTTTAAGTTAGCTATATACAGTTTTTTGGCGCTATTCTGCAAGTGTGTCATTCAAATTGACACAGTTGTCTTCTGAACACGTTACACTTCGCTATGAGTTAGCTATATACATTTCTTATTGCGCTACCTGTAAGTGTGTCATTCAAATTGACACAGTTTGTCTTCTGAACACTTTTCCCGCTATTAGTTTGCTATATACAGTTCTTATTGCGCTATCTGCAAGTGTGTCATTCAAATTGACACAGTTTGTCTCCTGAACACTTTTTCCGCTATTAGTTTGCTATATACAGTTCTTATTGCGCTATCTGCAAGTGTGTCATTCAAATTGGCACAGTTGTCTTCTGAACACGTTACACTTCGCTATGAGTTAGCTATGTACAGTTCTTATTGCGCTATCTGCAAGTGTGTCATTCAAATTGACACAGTTTGTCTCCTGAACACTTTTTCCGCTATTAGTTTGCTATATACAGTTCTTGTTGCGCTATCTGCTAGTGTGTCATTCAAATTGACACAGTTTGTCTTCTGGTCACGTTACACTTCGCTATGAGTTAGCTATATACATTTCTTATTGCGCTATCTGTAAGTGTGTCATTCAAATTGACACAGTTTGTCTTCTGAACACGTTACACTTCGCTATGAGTTAGCTATGACATTTCTTATTGCGCTATCTGCAAGTGTGTCATTCAAATTGACACAGTGTGTCTTCTGAACACTTTTTCCGCTATTAGTTTGCTATATACAGTTCTTATTGCGCTATCTGCAAGTGTGTCATTCAAATTGACACAGTTTGTCTTCTGAACACGTTTTGCGCTATTACATGTAGCTACATAACGTTATAGTTCTTACTGTTCTGTGTGTCATTCAAATTGACACAGTTTCTCTTCTGATCACTACACTTCGCTATTAGTTAGCTATATACACTTAATGCAGCGCACAACGGTCCTTTAGATGTGTCATTCAAATTGACACAGTTTGTCTTCTGAACACGTTTTCCGCTACTAGTTAGCTATATAACGTTACAATTCTTACGGCGCTATTTTTTGTGTCATTCAAATTGGCACAGTTTCTCTTCTGAACACGTTTTTCGCTATTGATTAGCTATATACTGTTCTAATCTTAGTTAATCCCTCAGTCAGGCGCGAGCAATGTATCTTAAATATCTTCAACAGTTAACAGTCAGATGCAAAAAGCCTTCGTCGGGTAACGTTACCTACAGTTCACTTTACCCACGACGCAACCTATTGGAATAACACCTTACAGATCATAGTGCTGTCTTATACTTGAAAGACATTTCAATATTACTTCGTAACATGATAAAACGCTGACAGCACCATCAAAAGTACTTTGTGTACACTACCGAGTGAGGTCCCGAGTGACTGCCGCAACGGTATAGCGTGACCCGGAAACAGTTGAACCTCGCCCACTAAGCGGACACCCCGAAACCCCCATACGGTGCGTATTTCGGCTTGAAAACAATGGCGAAACCATAGGAAAAAGCTGTCGAAAATCGGTCAACTTTGACATCAAATATATACTTTCTCGTAAAAGTCCATCGCTTGAGATTCACAAGGCAGATAGAACAACTCGTGGAGATTACAAGGACACCTTTGACAGCCTGATTTAGCCCACCGCAATTTTTTAATCTTTTTTTTACGTGACCATGTCAAGTGCCTCAAACGGGCGTCCAACACCAACATCCGGTCCGCCATATTTTTTTTAGGTCCGTTTTTCTCCAACCAAGGCTTTTTCATGACGCAAAAGGGAATCTACTGCATCGTATAGATCATAGGAAGGTATGGTGCCGACATTTATCGTTCCAGAGACTAAAAAAGTGATTTCAGGTTCTTCTTAGCTCTATTAGAATCGAGCATAAATTACTCATTGGCCGAAAAAAAAATATATAAAAGAAACAAAAACATAATTGTATTTTAAAACGAATGTATGTGCATGTTGAATTTGTTTACGATGCTGAAGTTACGACTGGAATGTGCTGGTACCAACTGTCAAGTAGAAAGACTGCCGGTTTCGGTTCCGGGTCGGAATTTCAAGTGACCAGATGACCAAATAGTTCCTAAGAATAAGACGCAAATCAGAGGTTGTCTCTATAGTTTTGGCTCTAGATTTTCTGGCTATCGCATAACAATGTATAATCTTTTATGCTTCTCCAAATGCTTGTTGTTCGTAGTGTTTTATGGTGTCGGAGATTTGATCGTGTGGCGAACACTTCCTGGTATTAGTGCGCGGCGATAGCGGTAAAGCGTTTCGTCGCCTGATTATCCAGATCGTGCGTTCTATGTGCGTTTTGGTTGTTTTAGCGCCATTGGAGCTTGCGGAAAACGTATCGGATAACTTTTCTTCCTTCTTGCTCGGTATACAGAAGAACTCTTGACCTTCATTGCCATATTAGTCATTATCCCAGGAAAATTCATTTTTTCCGTGCAGCGGCCTGTAAAAAAAGCCCCAAAATTAGCAATTTCTGGGTGAAAATTGTATTTTAATGATGGTTTTTACCAAAAATAACGTTTCTACAGAAAATGTCAAATGTGTCTGTCGGTCAGCGACAAGACACCCTTTTCTATCGGAAACATTGAATTATCCGAAAAACGATGTTTTGAGAAGCGCTAGTGCTTTTCTCAGAGACAGTCAAATCGGCACCAAATCGTAAAAAAAACTCCGAACCGGACCATGGTGAGGAGAAATATGTATGTACTGTGCAGACGTTGCTTTATAGTATCAAAATTGGTAATCTCAGAAGATATTGGTAATATCATAGGTTTTAACCTTAGTTTGGGATTGGGCACCGAAAATTTTCCCGATATATCGGTCGAGAACTTCCTGGGAAAGCGACATTATCGCCTGATTACCCAGATAAGCATTTTCGCGTCTATGACGCAAGGGTAAAAAAAAGTGCGACCGAAATCTTGAAGCGTATGCAAACATTGTTACATGAAAGACAGCGGGGAGTGAACTTTGCTATATGGTAGTATAGTGAGTCAACTTTCAGGCCGCATGTGAGAGATTATACGTGGTGCATGTTCGTCCATTCATTGTATCAATGCGCGTGACCTTTACATCTGATTGCCTCGGTGAGTCGGCTGAATGTCCACATTATCCCCGCATGGTAGTAGCATAGGTAACATCAGGGTAGTAGTTCGCTTCTATTCTGCTGCTTTGAAGAACAAGGAATTGGTGTGCGTTCTTATTTTGTCATATAGTCATGTGACTCATTTGTGATGTCTCTTTCTCGCCATAACTTGCCATTATACCTTTCCGTGGCTCCGAGGCCACGATGACGTCACAGCCCTGGACAGGTGAGGGCCCGTTTTCACCGCCTCAGGCGGTCAGCGGCCACCAGAGGCCGGGTCTTTCGCGCTAGGTCGATGATGACGACCGACCGGCATGTCCTGGTGCTAAAAGCCGGCGGTACTTTCTTGGTATTAAAAAAATAGGTGTAAAAACCCTGGCGCAATGCATTCCAATGGGAGCCAGGGCTTTTTAAGGGCCCTTAAGAGCGGCGACGAGATGTGCGCCCGCCATGGTCCCCAGCC
>NC_049994.1:1353465-1355636 GCF_000003815.2 Branchiostoma floridae | reverse complement strand
TAGTAGTTCGCTTCTACTCTGCTGTTATGAAGAACAAGGAATTGGTGTGCGTTCTTATTTTGTCATATAGTCATGTGACTCATTAGTGATGTCTCTTCTCGCCATAACTTGCCATTATACCTTTCCGTGGCTCCGAGGCCAACGATGACGTCACAGCCCTGGACAGGTGAGGGCCCGTTTTCACCGCCTCAGGCGGTCAGCGGCCACCAGAGGCCGGGTCTTTCGCGCTAGGTCGATGATGACGACCGACCGGCATGTCCTGGTGCTAAAAGCCGGCGGTACTTTCTTGGTATTAAAAAAATAGGTGTAAAAAACCCTGGCGCAATGCATTCCAATGGGAGCCAGGGCTTTTTAAGGGCCCTTAAGAGCGGCGACGAGATGTGCGCCCGCCATGGGTCCCCAGCCATGCCCCTGGCCAAGGCGCCGAGGACAGGCACCATAGTCTGGGGGAAAGATGTCTCTTTCTCGCCATAACTTGCCATTATACCTTTCCGTGGCTCCGAGGCCACGATGACGTCACAGCCCTGGACAGGTGAGGGCCCGTTTTCACCGCCTCAGGCGGTCAGCGGCCACCAGAGGCCGGGTCTTTCGCGCTAGGTCGATGATGACGACCGACCGGCATGTCCTGGTGCTAAAAGCCGGCGGTACTTTCTTGGTATTAAAAAAATAGGTGTAAAAAACCCTGGCGCAATGCATTCCAATGGGAGCCAGGGCTTTTTAAGGGCCCTTAAGAGCGGCGACGAGATGTGCGCCCGCCATGGGTCCCCAGCCATGCCCCTGGCCAAGGCGCCGAGGACAGGCACCATAGTCTGGGGGAAAGATGTCTCTTTCTCGCCATAACTTGCCATTATACCTTTCCGTGGCTCCGAGGCCACGATGACGTCACAGCCCTGGACAGGTGAGGGCCCGTTTTCACCGCCTCAGGCGGTCAGCGGCCACCAGAGGCCGGGTCTTTCGCGCTAGGTCGATGATGACGACCGACCGGCATGTCCTGGTGCTAAAAGCCGGCGGTACTTTCTTGGTATTAAAAAAAATAGGTGTAAAAAACCCTGGCGCAATGCATTCCAATGGGAGCCAGGGCTTTTTAAGGGCCCTTAAGAGCGGCGACGAGATGTGCGCCCGCCATGGGTCCCCAGCCATGCCCCTGGCCAAGGCGCCGAGGACAGGCACCATAGTCTGGGGGAAAGATGTCTCTTTCTCGCCATAACTTGCCATTATACCTTTCCGTGGCTCCGAGGCCACGATGACGTCACAGCCCTGGACAGGTGAGGGCCCGTTTTCACCGCCTCAGGCGGTCAGCGGCCACCAGAGGCCGGGTCTTTCGCGCTAGGTCGATGATGACGACCGACCGGCATGTCCTGGTGCTAAAAGCCGGCGGTACTTTCTTGGTATTAAAAAAATAGGTGTAAAAAACCCTGGCGCAATGCATTCCAATGGGAGCCAGGGCTTTTTAAGGGCCCTTAAGAGCGGCGACGAGATGTGCGCCCGCCATGGGTCCCCAGCCATGCCCCTGGCCAAGGCGCCGAGGACAGGCACCATAGTCTGGGGGAAAGATGTCTCTTTCTCGCCATAACTTGCCATTATACCTTTCCGTGGCTCCGAGGCCACGATGACGTCACAGCCCTGGACAGGTGAGGGCCCGTTTTCACCGCCTCAGGCGGTCAGCGGCCACCAGAGGCCGGGTCTTTCGCGCTAGGTCGATGATGACGACCGACCGGCATGTCCTGGTGCTAAAAGCCGGCGGTACTTTCTTGGTATTAAAAAAAATAGGTGTAAAAAACCCTGGCGCAATGCATTCCAATGGGAGCCAGGGCTTTTTAAGGGCCCTTAAGAGCGGCGACGAGATGTGCGCCCGCCATGGGTCCCCAGCCATGCCCCTGGCCAAGGCGCCGAGGACAGGCACCATAGTCTGGGGGAAAGATGTCTCTTTCTCGCCATAACTTGCCATTATACCTTTCCGTGGCTCCGAGGCCACGATGACGTCACAGCCCTGGACAGGTGAGGGCCCGTTTTCACCGCCTCAGGCGGTCAGCGGCCACCAGAGGCCGGGTCTTTCGCGCTAGGTCGATGATGACGACCGACCGGCATGTCCTGGTGCTAAAAGCGCGGCGGTACTTTCTTGGTATTAAAAAAAATAGGTGTGTTCGAAGAGTGACCGCGGATAGTGCATG
>NC_049994.1:1298314-1346301 GCF_000003815.2 Branchiostoma floridae | reverse complement strand
GGCCCTTAAGAGCGGCGACGAGATGTGCGCCCGCCATGGGTCCCCAGCCATGCCCCTGGCCAAGGCGCCGAGGACAGGCACCATAGTCTGGGGGAAAGATGTCTCTTTCTCGCCATAACTTGCCATTATACCTTTCCGTGGCTCCGAGGCCACGATGACGTCACAGCCCTGGACAGGTGAGGGCCCGTTTTCACCGCCTCAGGCGGTCAGCGGCCACCAGAGGCCGGGTCTTTCGCGCTAGGTCGATGATGACGACCGACCGGCATGTCCTGGTGCTAAAAGCCGGCGGTACTTTCTTGGTATTAAAAAAATAGGTGTAAAAAACCCTGGCGCAATGCATTCCAATGGGAGCCAGGGCTTTTTAAGGGCCCTTAAGAGCGGCGACGAGATGTGCGCCCGCCATGGGTCCCCAGCCATGCCCCTGGCCAAGGCGCCGAGGACAGGCACCATAGTCTGGGGGAAAGATGTCTCTTTCTCGCCATAACTTGCCATTATACCTTTCCGTGGCTCCGAGGCCACGATGACGTCACAGCCCTGGACAGGTGAGGGCCCGTTTTCACCGCCTCAGGCGGTCAGCGGCCACCAGAGGCCGGGTCTTTCGCGCTAGGTCGATGATGACGACCGACCGGCATGTCCTGGTGCTAAAAGCCGGCGGTACTTTCTTGGTATTAAAAAAAATAGGTGTAAAAAACCCTGGCGCAATGCATTCCAATGGGAGCCAGGGCTTTTTAAGGGCCCTTAAGAGCGGCGACGAGATGTGCGCCCGCCATGGGTCCCCAGCCATGCCCCTGGCCAAGGCGCCGAGGACAGGCACCATAGTCTGGGGGAAAGATGTCTCTTTCTCGCCATAACTTGCCATTATACCTTTCCGTGGCTCCGAGGCCACGATGACGTCACAGCCCTGGACAGGTGAGGGCCCGTTTTCACCGCCTCAGGCGGTCAGCGGCCACCAGAGGCCGGGTCTTTCGCGCTAGGTCGATGATGACGACCGACCGGCATGTCCTGGTGCTAAAAGCCGGCGGTGATTTCTTGGTAGAAAAAAATAGGTGTAACTAGAAAGGCCGACATTTGCTTGAGAGCAAATACAGCATATTTCAGCCATACCCCTTCCCACGCAACATTGGACAGTTCAAAGTCACCTCTGCGCCAATATAGAACATTTTAACAATGACAATGACAATGACTTATCCCCAAAAGGAAACTTATATTGTGACTTGATTCCAGGCCAGGTCAAAACAGAGCTTTCCCAATATGCCACGGGCCCATATGGAAGAATATACTCTCAGCTCCTATGCAGAACTAATTGGTTATTGGAATCACGCCAGCTCCTTTTTTTTTTGCCGAAAGTGAAAAAAAACCGCACCTTCCATTTAGAAATTTTTTATCATGAAATTACATAAAAGCATTCAACAGTTTCCACTACGATAGCTAGGTCTAAGTGCCGTTATAATCTCTTTGTGATGTGGATACATTTATTATTGCAGTGAACTTTTTTTTATTTAAGTAGAACTTACGTTTTAATAATTATCAAGCAGGTGCAGGTGCTGTGTAGTAGGAGTGTGTGTGTTTTTTTTTTTTCAAGCTAAAAACTTAAATCTTCTTCCTGTTTTCTATGAGCCATGCCCTATACGGAGACGTCTCGAATTTTAAAAAGAATTTTACCGCCCTGTCGCTTCATTTTTTTCTGAAAAACCCCAGGACCAACAACGTAACTTGACGTGGCTTTATCTATATATTTCATTTTCCTTGTTTGTTAAGTATGTAATTCTGTATACCACTGTTAAATTGTTTAACTTTGTATGCAATCCGCTGAGCCATCGGACCTAATCTTATCTGAGTGTTATAATTTCCTGCTCGTAGCGTGCGAGACCCGGAGGATAGGAGTTTCTACCTAATGTTCGAGGATTTCTTTCCGGAGGTCAGTGGTGATACTCTGGTACTGAGAGTGTTTTATTGCGCTCAAACTCTGGCAGTTTAAAGTTACTTACAATTTGAATGTACAAAGTTTATGTAAAACAACAACAACAACAACAACACTAGATGTACCTACATTTGCTCGGGATAAAATACATCACTTTTCCTTCCAGTCCAGTGATAGAAATGTGGCAACTATAGACAGGTGGACACTATAAAGAAAATGTTGATCTATTGACTAAGAGCAATACGTTGCACATACTTTTAGTACCCACTGATCTTATTCATATAAACATTGAACAGGTAACATGCATTGGCATAATACCGGTCATAAGCCTTATACCGTTCGATTAAAAGTAGTGGAACTTAAAGAGATCTACACATGCAACAATAGTTACCTCCATGAAATGTCATGGAATGGAGGTTATATTTTCTGTTATGTGTCTCTGTCTGTGTAGATGATTACTCAAGAACGGCTGGATGGATTGGTTTCATACTTGTTGTGTTGGTGGGGTGTGATAAAAGCTTGAATCGATGAGATTTTGGGTGCCGTATCTGTCGTTATAATCGATGTAATAATATCAGAAATCACCCCTATATCTGCGATATATTGGAACAGGCATCGTGGTTTCCCTCTTTGTTAATCACCTTATCTCCAAGCAGGTGGTGAGGTGATTTGTTTCGCCAGTGATAGCCATGAACATATGTTTTTTTGGATCAGTTGACAACAACTGTTTGGGGGAAACGATAGCCTCGACTCAAGAACGGCTGGGTGGATTGGTTTCATACTTGATGTGTTGGTGGGGTGTGATGATAGCTGGAAGTGATTAGATTTTGGGCCCTGTATCTGTCGATATAATCGATGTAATAATATAAGAAATCACCCCTATATCTGCGATATATTGGAACAGGCATCGTGGTTTCCCTCTTTGTTAATCACCTTATCTCCAAGCAGATGGTGAGGTGATTTGTTTCGCCAGTGATAGCCATGAACATATGTTTTTTTTGGATCAGTTGACAACAACTGTTTGGGGGAAACGATAGCCTCGACTCAACAACGGCTGGGTGGATTGGTTTCATACTTGATGTGTTGGTGGGGTGTGATGATAGCTGGAAGTGATTAAATTTTGGGCCCCGTATCTGTCGTTATAATCGATGTAATAATATCAGAAATCACCCCTATATTTGCGATATACAGTTGACATCGTATTGCAACAATTTTGAAAGTGATAATAAGTTGTATTTATGTACTTGTGCGTTTAGGGACATGCTGTATATTTCTTTTGTGCTGTTAGATGTTCTTTGGTCCATCTTCCGTCACGCTGAAGTTTTGTTAGTATGTAATCGGTTTTATTACATATCTATTATGTTGATGTGTTTGGACTTACCTTATCTGAACAGTTGACGTCATATAGCAACTGGTTAGGGTATCTGTAACAGTTGACTCCTTAGAGCAACTGTTTGCCGATCCTGGACAATTTGAATATGATAATTAACTTTGTATTTATCCACTTGTGCCTTTGGGGACCTGGTGTGTTATACTTCGTTTGTGCTGTTAGATGTTTCGTGCTCCACGTGGTGTTACGCTGATGTTGTGTTGGTATGTACTTGGATTATGATATATCTGGCATAAACTTGTCCCCGTAACCTATATGTGGTTATTGGTTGATGGACATTTTGTGTCTTATTGCTTGTGTTGAAGATGTGTTTGTATCCTGATGTGTCGCAGTTATTTGTTATGAATTCTGAACATACTCACTACCTTGCAAGTTGCCAGTACTATCATAACTTGATAATATAAACATCACAAAGATTCCCCACACCTGCTGCATGTTACCATAGTGCCCATGTGATAACTATCCACACAACTAGTAGAAATAACACGAATATCACTACATACAAGTCATCATCAACAAGCATAAAATCGACAAAAACACTCAATATTTCATGGAGGTATGAGGTCGCCGAACTCTAGTTATTTCTGAGGTATGCACACTTCAGACATCTAGGTGTCCAATACATAATTTACAAAGCATCGATAACAATGCATTCGAAGACAACAAGGCCAAAATTTTCAGGTCATTTTCGGGGCAGGCAAGCTCGTCGTGGGACAAACACACTGTCACGTTCATCGCCAGATTTGTAGATGATAATCACATGTGCTCACGGCACAAGACGAGCATGATTCAACAGCAATCTTGAATTTCTTTTGGTGATCTACAACTCGTGTAAAAGTGTGAGGAACCGTTGCATTATCGCCCGGATCTACGGCTGAATGGGTCAAATTGAACGTACGCCGCCATTTTCCCGCCATTTTTAATGCTACGGCCAGCAGTAAAATTTTACGTCATAGCAGTTGTGACGGACCAAAATTAAATGAAAATTCTTGTCAGTATACGCCCATTTTCTCATGACTTTTTGTATGCTCATGCAGATTTTTGTTTTGTGCAACTACTAACAGGAAAGAAAGGAACAACAGAGGATGTATAAAGGTACATAGCGGCAGTTAATTGTGCCGTGTTTCGTTCGGCCGGTATAGTGCACCCCCTTCCAACCACGCGCCCGTTCTCCGTGCAATTCCGCGGTGCGTTCCAATTACGATATTATGTTTTAGCAGGACCAGAGAGACAAAATAATTTACACAGAAGAAGTGACAAAGGTAAGCTGTAACAGCAACATGTAACTGGAGAAAATGATGCGTTGATCATTTGCCAAATTAGCATTGCTTGAGAAATTGCAGTAAACCGACCGGTGTGCGAGATCACTAGGGGGCGGGATCACTAGCGTTTTCGCCCCCCTTTAGCGTTTTCGCCCCCCCCCCCCCCCCAAGAGCAGCTGGTTACTACATATTACAGGTGCGCTACCTGGTACTATACTGCACCTGGGGAGTAACGTGTATGGTGTGTTACCTGGTACCTTATGGCACCTTATTACCGTACCGTAAGATGCCTGTCATACCTCGAAAGTCGATACTATATTGTTCGGTGCAAACATGACATTGAAATGAAAAACACAATTTTTGCAGCTGAGGTGGCATAAAAACAGTGCTACTGCGAACGTATAAATCAACACCGTCTATGGTACGGAATACGTCAGCTATATGTTTTCAATTTGTCACAGTGTTTTCTTTCTTGTGCTGGAAACATTTCCAAAGCACTAACAAAAACACACGTGAATAATAGTTTCTCATTATAAACACTATCTACGCGCAAGTTGATATAGCTGTTACTAAATGCTACACAAACACTGGTAAAGTACCAGTCTTAAGAAACACGGGTAAATGCATCAGTTCCTAACTACTAGAAAAAACAGTCATGTTCGGGAGGTGAAGATATCCCTTGGCCAGGTGCATATACCAAAATGTGCGTTATTCTAATTAATATCTAATATTTGCATAATTAATAAAGACATTACATAGTTCTTTTGTTGTCACTTCATGGTAGAGACTTCATATTGGAGATATATAGGTTGTTTGAGGACAGGTGAATACAATGAAATACATCTTATGTCAAGACTCAGGTATATGCAATAATGGGAATACAAGGGACCCAACCCTCCTTGTCTGAAACAAGTTCAACTATCTTATTACCATGTAATTACGTTAATATTGATACTATGAATGGAGTTATGTATCAAACTCGTGTACTTATATCATTCTGAAACTGCATTTTGTGATTTATACCAATCAACTTCTAAAATGTCATGTAAACCCGTTTTTTGGGGGGGGGGCGAAATCGCTAAAGGGGGGCGAGGTAGGGGGGCGAGATCACTAGCCGGGGGGGGGGGGGCGAGATCACGGGGGGGCGAGATCGCTGTCACACCGGTATTATGCCAATGGACGTTAACCCAATTGTTTAGACGTACAGTTCAAATGATTCTTAACTAAGAGAAATATTGATGAGAAAATAATCATTCTCGCCACTGTCAAACTTATGTATCAAAACTAAACGCAAACTGGCCAATTTTCCCGCATTTTCCGATTGTCTCGACTTAACCTACCAAAGTCAAATCTACCGAAAAATATTGATATTGCCATGCGAAATGTTGGTAAATTGAACGACAAATGTATTCTATCGTAACGGTTCAAGGCATGTGTACCCTCCGCTACCGCTCAAATGACCCTGTCTGAACTCCAAATAATCGCAAACTACAATTGCAGGGTGACATATGGCCCATGCAAGGCCGTAATATGCATGTTTCTGCATATACGACATTGGAAGGCCCCGCTTATGAATATTAATTAGCATTCGCCTTCCTCGTTGCTGATGAAATGAATTAAATCTCGCTAAAGCTGAGGCCGCTGCAGGTGTGGCGCTCTGTGGGGTCACGGGAGTTCACGGGAGGAGGCCGAATTGCACCTCAGAAACCAACCAATTGCACCTCAGAAAAGCGCTGACATTAATCATTAGTTTATGTCAAAACTTTACTTGGATCCTTTTACCAAATATCCAATGCCTATCTATATCAAATTTCACGTCGTTTGATTGTAATACCAGGGTACAGGGGGCAAAAAAAACCTGTTTGGTCTAAACATGACCGTAAAGCCTCAATAAAATCATTTTAGAGGAAGATATGAAAAAAAAAACATGAAAAAACGCATCGTAGTATTGGCCCACTCTACCGTACGTTGTACTACCGAATTTCGAGTCATTGGGTCTAGGAACGACTGAGATAGTGTGCTGCCGACGAAGTGTTCCTTCCTCTTCGCTGATTGGATGGCGGCACAATTCAAGTACTTAGGAGACCGACACCTGTCACCTGTTGCCATATATGGAACGCACTGAACGCCAAAACACGTCCTGTAAAACCCCGAAATGGGTCATTTTGGAGTGATATACGCCAAAAATGAAAATTGTTTTTTTTTTTTAGAAAAATATCACATGCACTCCCGTTCCAAATTTCAGGTCATTTGGCGCCACTATCAGGGTACAGGACGCCAAAATATACAGTCTTGGTCTGAAGATTACCATTAAACCTCAATAAAATCTTTTTAAAGGCAGATATGAAAAAAAAATGAAAAAAATGCATCGAGGTATTGGTCCACTACACCGTTGTGGCAAATTTCAGGTCATTCGGTCCAGAAACGACGGAGATGGTTCGCTTTGAAAATTTGACAGGAGAAAGAAGAAACATTACGAATAGGGGAAATATAAATACTTCACCATACTACGTATGGCTGAAATATGAAAATGTCGGACCTGAAGATGCCTTTCCTTGTTTATACCGTGTCTTTGTCTGGAGTTTTTTTTTTTTTTTTTTACTAAAATTTCACAGTTTAGTCCTGCATGCTTTGCATTTCCTATTATACGGTCAAACAAATGTCACTGACCTCCGTTAAACCCTAAATGACCAGATCCAAATATCGCGTGAAGCTTAGCCAATCAAATTCATTATCTGTTGCATTTAGTTGCTGATTGGCTGAACTGTTAATTGCTTTACACGGGTGCGCCAGCCAGCTGTTCTATCTTATATCATGAAAATTTGTGTGGTTTGGGGGAAAACCACACAAATAGGACCTGATTTTAGAAATAAGTTTTGTCTGTTTGCCTCATTGACCTCTTCTTCGATCTATCATGGCCGCCGCGTGAGAAAGGTGTATTGTTGACGCCCAAAATTCTTTATTTATAACCCCCGCTGTACGCGTTGAATTTGGTGCATTTTTCGTAGCCGTCAGGTCGTTGACCTCGTTTCGAACATGTGGAACGTGTGAGTTCCATATCTCCCGTCATGGGTTGGAATAGGTTCGACAAGCACCCGCGTCTTTGGAACATAGTTCTAACGTTCTATGAGGGCTCGAAAGTTCGATTTTGTGTTAAAATTGCTAATTTTTTTACCTTTTTTTGCCCATAAAATCATTTTTTTTAATCTTTGGGGGACCAAATAACCAAGGTGCAGTGTCTTATGTGCAGACCTACCAGCTTGCTGAATTACGAGATATTCCAAGGTCTAGTTTCGGAGGTATTCATGTTTTTTATTTGTGCGGAGAAGAAGAAGAGGAAATTGAGCAAAAACAAACATGTTCCCTTCACTGTGAAGGTAACATAATGAACAAAAAACTGTTGCCATGGAAATAGTTTTTATTGCCACACTTTTTACTCCCATGAAAAATTGAAGTATAGTTTTTGGTTTGTCTGTGTGGCCGCATATTTGTTGTTAGTATAACTTTAGAATCTCTGGATGGATTGTAATTACATTCGGTAGGTGGATATGTGTTATGAAGACAAAGGTCAGGGTCAATTTCTGGCCCCTGGTGTGTGACGTTGGTACTGCAGCAGAACCGCAATTTTTTTATATCTTTTGACCTGGACATGCTATGGTCTTGATTTTTAGTGGCAGATAGCTTGTGATGTAAGCAAGAAGTAGAATCTGTGTTTGGAGTCAACAACAACAAAACCTGTGCACTGCCAACATGCCAAAGGCATACTATAAGGATTATAGGGAGGTACAAGACTGAATAATTTAAGCATCCAGCAGCCCTTCCACTGGTCAGTGCCCCAGAAGCTTGGGAACTTCTAATCCATTGTATCTTTGGATATGTGCTAACATGGGTCAGCTGTTGCCAGACTGAGAACTGTAACCTTGATGTGGGAGGTGTGATGACTGGTTTCTATGGATACAGGGAATCCTGAGAGGGGTATTGAGTGATAGTGAGTGGTATGTGTTGTGCATCTTATTTCTTGGTGTGGCCCAGAACTTGTCTTATACCCCTGCACCACCATCTAACGTTACCTCAAAGGATGAATACAGATTCGCTGTGACCTGTTCTGGACTCATACAACATACAAGAACCGAATAAAAACAAACAAAATAAAAACGAAAGTAGTGAAGTGACTTTAAAAAAACTGAATTATTATGTATCCCCAATTTTCATTCCAAATAAGTTTTCTAGACCTGTCTGGTTTGGAGTTGTTGTTTTTTTAGGCAACTGATAAAAGATACATGTTTCTACCTTGTGTTTCATAACTATTTAAGCGGCTGATCTCCCCTCTGCTCATTGCAACATTATTTACCTATTATTTACTATACACCTAAACTAGACCAGACCTGAACATCTTGACCTAAACCTTGACTTGGTTAAGCCAAACTTGTAGCTGTATCTGTATCTATATATCCCTATTTACCATAAGTTCATATACCTGCCATGTTACTAAACTATGGCATGCTGTATCATAGAGGGACTGCACATGCAATAAATGGAGAACAACTACAATTCTGGATGTATATTCCTTTATATTCGTACTTGTTTTCAAGTGTGGTACAGGTTACACATCTTAACTCAAATGCAAGCAACTATCACTTGAATCAAGCTGTACCTACCTACAATTGTATGCAAAGGATAACAAACATGTATTAGGTGTTTGACTGCAAATCTTAAAGCCTTTAGTTTACAACAGAAACAATTCCTGTCAAACTGAAAGAAAAGGCTAGAAGACGATGGAATATTCAAAAGACGTTTACACAATTTAGGTGGCCATTTGAAGCCTTAAATTTAGAAATCTTGTGGACTATTGCTAGAATTTTCCTCTGACTAAGCTCAGGCATATGTACAACTCTGTCCTGTTTGTCTAGAAGTCGTCTTCATCGTCGGCTATCTCCTTGGCTAGTTCCAGGTCCTGACGCTCCCGCTCTCGCTGTTCCTGAAGAAATGAGAGCAAGTTTGTTCTTCCTTCAATCAACTTTACAAACAGCAATCTCAGGAATCAAACTTTCTTTTTAGAAAAAGATACAATGATGTACATAACCAAGAAATTTAGGTACACACAAAAACATTTGGGTACAGATCTTATTGTAGACCCACTCCTCTTCAAAGGTGGTATCAGAAATTCTATCTCAGACTAACTTTAAAAAAACAAACAAGTGAATTAGTGAAATAAACAGGCTTTGGTGTTTTTTCTGATACTAAAATGTCCAGAATATGAAATATACAAGTGTACAATAGCACATTTACATGTACATACATAGATTACACAGACATCTTGAGTCAAAAGTTAGGTGCATAGCTCCATTTTTTGTGTACCTTTTTTTTCGAAGCATTAGGTCTCAAAACAGAAAACGAAGATAAAGTGATGTTGGTTGCTTTTGGTAACAAATTCAAAGCTCAACACAAGTCAGAGTGGTAAGAAGCGTGGGTACTTACCTCGGCAGACTCCAGATCTTTGCTGTAGGATTTTGGTGGGAAGCGCATGGCCTGTAAAACAGTACAGAACACACATGAAAAACATTGGCACTTTGTGAACACCCCCACATTCCAACCTTGTTGTGTTCACGCCTCAAATATAAATTCAGTGTCCTCCCTCCTCCGAGGATCATGGAACAATGGCGGCCCTCCACTATACTCCTGGCCCAGCACCACTATACTATTTTAAAAATTTAGTGTGTTTCTTCCTATTTTCCTGGTTAGGTTTGCTAAAATTCAGGAAAAGTCACAGATGTTTGTGCCAAGCAGCATCACTTTTCCAGTCAGCATTGTCTGCAAAAACTTGTGAATGGGCAATGATCAAAACAATAGTCATTTCAGTACTACACAACAAAAGGAATCACTTATTCTTGGAGTATTTGACACCCTCTGTCATTGCAAAATGAGCCCATTTTTATGAAAACATTGCTACCTGTCTCTGTTTACTTCAATTACAATCAACTTGTCAGAAAATAAGATTAGGTTTTCCGGTAATCATCTTACAGTCGGGTTATTTTTGCCAGTCCCTCCACTAAACCAAAAGATTCTGGGGAGAACCCTGCTATTGATAAATTCAACCAACCATGCGAAAGTTTCTGCATTTACAGTAATGTTTTGTAGTCTTATTACTGCATAGATTAGCCTTGTAGTATTATTATCTAATAGCTGTGGTAGAGTTGTTCAACAGCACTTCATTGTAACACATATAACTGTCCAGCAACATTCATTCATTCAGAAAAACACACACACAGCCAAGCCCCAAACAACACTTCAATCCCTTGGAGGTGAAATAACAACACCAAACCTAAGGGGATGGCTCTGTGGCTCAACTGGTAGTGACCTCACAGTTGAGCTCCTGGTTCTGATTCATTGCTTCAAGCACATTATAAGGGGAATGGCCCCTATACAAATGTACCTGCTACTGATTCAGCAAGGAAAGTGCCACTACAGACACTACAAGCACTACAACTTATATATATAATCAGCCCTACTACAAGGTGAAAAGCAACAACATCCCAAGTTAAGTCTGCTTTTGCCCATAAAATGACACTGCCACCACATAACATCCCTACCTTCACAGACTGGTTGTGAATGTCCAGGCAGAAGCTGATTCGCTGGTGGAAGGCGAGTTGTGGCTCCCGTGTGCTGTAGATGTCAGTGTTTTCCTTGGACTGCACATAACCCTTCTCATGGTCGATGGTGGCCTCGATGACGCCATCCCTTATGGCCTGCAATAGTCATACAGGCAATCTGAGATGACAAACTTCAACCCTGCTTTGTGACATATTGGCTTGACTCACAGACCAAAAACATGTAATGTTGTATTGTACTATTGGGCATAGGAAAAAAAGGATCTCTACTTACATGTCAAGCCCTAGCAAACCTGCCAACCCTAGTGCTTTTATGGTGGGCTTTTCCATTACCATTCTGTGCAATGAAGCATTGTGGAATAGTTTTCCTAAATCCCATTTCTGTTTCCAAAGAAAAGTGGTAGAAGCAGACAGGTGGTGGCATAATACTAGTAATACTATGTTTGGCCCAGGACCCTCCTATACCCTGCAGACAGTGCCCTTAGGATAGGCACGTAACACAAACTTAATCACTTCACTCAGGTGAAATTGAGTACAGTACCTAGCTTTGATTATGGACGTCCTTTGGACAAGACGTTAACATGGAGGCCCCATGTTTGAATTGAGCCACACCTTAAGCAAGTTAAAAAACACACCGCACTTATTGAGAAGACTAGGAGTCCTTTGTGTGAGTGGATCATATTTGTGTTACGCAGTCATACAAACAGGTATGCCAAACAAACAAAGAAACAACAAACCTTGGCAACTATGAATTCTGCATCCTCAGGACTGTCCAGCTGAAGCTTCTGTGCGATGTCTGCCAAGGAGATACGCGAGTACGACAGGCTGATCATCCGGACACCTGTGTACATACAAATGTGCAATATTAGGAAGTGTCAGAGGAAATGGGTGAGTCTGGGCACATGGACAAATCCAGGTTACTTTCTTTGTACTAGGACACATGGAGGTGATAGTATAGCCAGCAGACATAAAACTGAGCACACCAACACTACCAAAAATGCTTTTCTTGTTTATCTTGTTTTGCTTCCTAACAGAAAATTTTTCTTCCAGGAAGAAAATTATTCTGTCCCCAAGAAATCTTAGAAAAATGTGCTTGTCCATGGGGCAAGCAAATTTTTGCTTGTTAAGCTTTTTGATACTATTTGAGATTTGTTTTCTTGTATTTCCAAAAATGATTTTTCTTATTTCTCTTGTTTTGCTTCCTCACAGAAAATTTGTCTTCCAGGAAGATAAACAATTCTTGTATTTCTTAAAAGAGTTGAATTTGGTTAAGAAAAAACAAGAATTTCTAGAATTTTTTTTCTTGCAAATTATAAGAAAAAAGAAGAAGATTTTGCTTAAATCTCTAGAAATTCTTTTGTAGTTTCTCGTTTTGCTTGAATTTTATTCTACATTTTCTTCCAGCAAGAATATTTTTCTTCATAAAAGAATTGTCCATGGGGTAAACAAAATAAGCAAAAATCATTTTTGGTAGTGAAGAAATAAACCAAATCTTCAGGCTTTGTTTTTATCACATTTTTCACTTGAGTATTTTTTTAAATCCTGGAAGAACATGACATGTAGTAGTATCTAGTACTTTAAACTGGTGAGGCCCAACAATTGAAATGTATGTTTCTTAATGAATTTTGAATTTATTAAAATACATTTGCACAATGAAATTTTCATTCCCATAGCCTTTGACCAAAACAGCAGCTATACTATTAGAAACAATGCATAACATATATAGTAAATTAGTAGTAGTAGTAGTAGTAGTAAAGAGAATAGAATGTCCGGGCAAATATCCAAAAAGAAAACTTCTGCTGCAGTACATGTACAAACAAACAAAACGACCGGGACTTCACTGTTCCTAATACCTACAAACAAACGGCATATCGCAATCTACCCAGAGGTACATGTAGCTTTGTTATGCTGCCAACAAATAAAAAGAAACACCAACACACAGAGAGATACGTCCCAAACAATGTCTCCATTTTCCTGGAGGTTAGCTGCCCACCTGTCTTGATGACATTATGTCTGAGTCTGATGATCAGTGTCCAGGTGTTGTCTGCCTGGAACCTGTCCCCGTACTTCTCCAACACTTCGTTAAACTTGGCCAGATTTCCCGTGCGTACAGCTAGGGGCACAACATACACTTAAGGATTTGTTTTCTGATAAAAACTCATCTGTTAATATAAACCTAAATGAATAGAAGACACAGTAACAGACTGTCAGGCTTTTAGATAAGATTTTATCATAGGGTGTCCAAATTTCCATAGGGTGTCCAAATTTCCATAGGGTGTCCAAATTTCCATAGGGTGTCCAAATTTCCATAGGGTGTCCAAATTTCCATAGGGTGTCCAAATTTCCATAGGGTGTCCAAATTTCCATAGGGTGTCCAAATTTCCATAGGGTGTCCAAATTTCCATAGGGTGTCCAAATTTCCATAGGGTGTCCAAATTTCAAGTACTGTAGGGGATCTGGGGACATCCTCAGTTAAAAAACTTTCAAATTCATAACTCTTTGAAACACCATTTCCTGCATTTTGAGGTGCAAATTTGGGAGAATGAAGCAAATTTACTGTCAGACAGGCCACATGTAACCTAGTAGCAACCCTGGTCAATCAGAATTCTATACTTGTCAGAGGATGTGCTCCCCAGTGTAAGGGGATCTTCAGGTCGTCAAGCTTAAAGCAGGGTGTCCATTTTCAATCATTTTTTAACAGGGCGTACAATGCATGCCTGTATGCCTGCCTGGCTAAAAGCCTGCAGACTGTATATGTACATACATATGCTTGAAGTTTTATACATGTATCAGGCTTCTACACTCTCACAGTGGCGTTGTGTGGCATAACTGCAGGGTATTTATCCACAAACCCAGAGGGCCAGGGTTCCAATCTTGTTATGATACCAATCTTGTGCTCTTCAGAAATTTAAAGGTACACAACTTTCTTCACCCAACCAAGGTACAAAAAGGACTTCGGTTGGGTAGTTACACGTAAGAATCTGCACAAATTCTATTAACATTGAATAATACACTAAGTTAGCGACAATGGGTGGTTTGTGGAACTATCAGAACATTCTGTTCTGAGGTGCAACAGTAAAAGAGGCAGTGCAGACCCTGACCTTGTGTGAGTTGGAAGTACGGTGCGAGCGATCTCTTCATGGCAGGAGAGATGAACTGTGAGCGCTCAGGGATCTCTCCCAGTAACAACTCAACTGTGATGGCCAGTTTACTCACCTGGAAACACAGCACAAACAAACATTCTCAGGAAACAGCAATATCCATGTACTTTTTTTTAATATTGCTGAAAATCATTTGGAAATCAAAATATGAAGACCATTGACAAAGATTAAGAAACTATAAAGTAGAAATTTTGGTACAGTAGAAGCCAGTTAATTGCACAACAGATTAATGCACACTTTTGTTAACTTCACAGAATCCCCAAATCCCAAACCGGTGTGGTCCAGCTGGATAACTTTGCATTATTGTACCAGCCAGATAATTGCATGAAATTCACTGGCAAATAGGCTGTGCAATTAAGCAGCTTCTACTGTATATAGAAAATTCTTACACCCGTCTTGAGATAAATAAATAAATAAATAAACATGTAGTTGAATCATAACATAAGGAATCTTCAATAACAAGTTATGCACTGTTCCAAAAGCAAAACTAAGGAGATAGAGTGTAACTTGTGCTTAGACTACAGAGAGTAGTTAACAAAGGCAAGACTGACTGTTTGAAGAGATAGAGTGTAACTTGTGCTAAGACTACAGGGAGTAGTTAACAAAGGCAGGACTGACTGTTTGAAGAGATAGAGTGTAACTTGTGCTAAGACTACAGGGAGTAGTTAACAAAGGCAGGACTGACTGTTTGAAGAGATAGAGTGTAACTTGTGCTAAGACTACAGAGAGTAGTGGCAGGACTGACTGTTTGAAGAGATAGAGTGTAACTTGTGCTAAGACTACAGAGAGTAGTGGCAGGACTGACTGTTTGAAGAGATAGAGTGTAACTTGTGCTAAGACTACAGAGAGTAGTAGCAGGACTGTCTGTTTGAAGAGATAGAGTGTAACTTGTGCTAAGACTACAGAGAGTGGTGGCAGGACTGACTGACTGTTTGAAGAGATAGAGTGTAAGTTGTGCTAAGACTACAGAGTGTAGTGGCAGGACTGTCTGTTTGAAGAGATAGAGTGTAACTTGTGCTAAGACTACAGAGAGTGGTGGCAGGACTGACTGACTGTTTGAAGAGATAGAGTGTAAGTTGTGCTAAGACTACAGAGTGTAGTGGCAGGACTGTCTGTTTGAAGAGATAGAGTGTAAGTTGTGCTAAGACTACAGAGAGTGGTGGCAGGACTGACTGACTGTTTGAAGAGATAGAGTGTAAGTTGTGCTAAGACTACAGGGAGTAGTTAACAAAGGCAGGACTGACTGTCTGTTTGAAGCCCACTGCTGCGGAGGTCGGAGCCTTTCTCAGGGCCTCGGTCAGGTGACCATGGGCTGCCGAGTACTCCAGCTGGATAGCCTTGATACGACCTGACAGACACATGATTGACATCAGTACATCACAGGGCAAGTCACATCCACTCTGAAAGCCACTCTTGTCTAACTTAGTGGAATCATACATATCTTTTGTAGCATTACACATTTTGCAGCATTTACAAAATGTAGTTAGGCCACAACAATTTAATTTCTTGGTTCTCGGATTTTTTCAGAAAAATATTGGGGCGGTCGTTCGAAAAGAAAAAAATTTGCAAAAAGTAAATGTGAGATTTTTACATTCTCATTTCAATCCAAATATTTGAAGAAAATCATTATTTTAGTTAGTATGGAAAGACTCAAAGAACCAATAAAGCATACTTCTATCATGGTACTTGAAACATTTGTCTATCGTTTTTCTGCTGGACAAAAGTGAAAAACTTCGTTTCACAGTCTACAAGTAGATGGCACACAATATTTTCCCTAGACCATTGGTAATGTTTTAACTTAGTACTTCCCCTCACCTATATAGTACAAGAAGCGAGCCCACTCGTTGTTGTTGGCAGTCTCAGGGAAGGTGCTCTTGCTGACCAGTTTGGCAGCCTGGTCGTACAGGTTGTAGTGTAGGTAGTTCCGCAGCAGCAGGTTCAGTAACATGGCTTGGGAGTGGCTGTCCACGTGGATGGTCGACGTACGCAGGCGGGAGTTCAGGAAACTGCAGGAAGTACAGAAAACACTCAACACAACAACGCATTAACATTAACAATAAAACTGTTTAGATTACAAGCTTACCCAACAGATAAAGGTGAACTAGCGTTCTGTTTCCCTGCAGGGTATATGATCTAAGTGACATCAGTACCTTCTAACTTGGCTGAGCTGTCCCATGAGTTCATAGACTCTGGCATGGTAGAACAGAGACTTGGCAGCCAGGGCATCCATGGACCTTCTGTTGAGACCAATGATCTTCTGTACCAGCGATTCTGAGCACTGCAAGGCCTACATGGAAACACAAAATACACCAAACATGTTCACTTTTCCGAGTTTTCCTCACTACAGGCTTAGGCCGTATATACATGTACATGTACCTAACAAGGGCAAGTGAAACTTCAGATTGGGCAAGTGCACGTTCCATACTTGCCCAATCAGGTCAGTCCAATTTTTCTTTGAGTATGCTTTTCCCATCCTCCTACGCACGGTCCCAACGGCTAGCTGACTGCTCAACCTATTGCGCCCTGCTATCCCAGGCCCTACCCCCACGTATTGGGCTTATCGCATGTCAAATTCATACTCAGCAGAGGCCACTGTGAGGCTACCAGCCCAACACGTGGCGGCTTACATAGCACCATCCTCCTACACCCGATTCCCAACGGCTGACTGCCCATATAAGGGTAAGCTCATTAATATCCCAACGGCTGACTGCCCATATAAGGGTAAGCTCATTAATATTTATAAGCAGGGCGGCGAGTTTGTGGCGACAAGCCCAATACCTGGGGGTAGGGCCTGGGATAGCAGGGCCCAATAGGCTGAGCAGTCAGCTAGCCGTTGGTACCGTGCGTAGGAGGATGGCTTTTCCAAGCTTGTTTGACGACCATAAAACTATGAAGTAAGATTATGCTTTTTGTTATTTCCCATAGGTACATGACATCCACACAAAGTATACATTTAGCAAGCTGGAAAAGCCTTCACTCAAACATGCTTTAAATGGTCTTGTTTTCAGTGAAAACTTAAGGAATATGTTTGCTTCAACTTCAAGTAAAAATGCATACAAATACATGTATCTAATTCTAAATTTTAGGCCAGTGGAAAGTTGATTTAAGCCAGGACATTACATAGTACGTCCTTAGTTTGGGCCTTTCATTGGCAAGTAAATTTTTCAAAACTTGCCCAAGCCTGTAAGGCCTAGGAAAAAAAATGTTGTGTTTCCTGTTTCAGTCCTGAAAAAAATAGGGTCGGTAGGTAGGGATTATCTTTTTTTTAATTTTTTCTTTTAGATTTAGACTTGCTACCACACTGGCTTGCTGCCACATAGACTCATACTTTTCTTCTTAAATTGACAAATAAGTCATGAATTTTCTTGTAATAATTGGGTATAGGTTCCCCGCTATGTGGAACAGTATACACAACTCCAGGTCATGTATTTCCTGGAACTTGAGGCAAGTAACCATGGAAAAATGCTGAAAACAATGGGCAGAGCATCCCCACTTAACTTTTATCATCTTGATCATGTTAGAAAAATAACATCAACAGGTATCACAAAAAAGTAGACAGAAAAATGTTGAAAACATTGGTAAGAACATCTCACTTAAAGGCGCCCAGAGCAGTTTTTAGAGCATAGAATTAAAAATATTCTGGATGAGACAATCGGTACGATAATGACATTTACTTAAACATACTAGCACATCTGTATCATTATTTCGTACTTTCAGCGTTTAAAAGGACGCAGAAACATGCCGCAAACAGACTTTGATTTATTATATCCTACAATTAATCAGCACAGGATCGAGCCACTAACGGTTTCCCGTCTGTACTTTTCGGAGATTTTCTAACGCATGAGGTCACCGAGCGAATTGAGCGAAAAATGTTAAATACATTGGTATAAGCATCTTCGCTTAACTTGTATCATCTTCATCATGTTAGAAAAAAATAACATCAAATTAAAGCTATTGAAAAAGAAGACACTCAGGAAAAACCTGTGCATTTACTAATGGGGAAGGAAATGGGATTTCTAAAGCATTTCAAAATGTTTTCTCTAAAATCTCCAGCTTCAAGTTGAGGCAAGCAAGGAGGTTAAAAACAATGATCACTAATGGTGAACCAAATAAAACAAACAAACAAACAAAAACAAACCTCCTTGAGACAACTATTATTTTTGGAAATCTTACCCCTCAGCCTGGGAAAATGGTATGTTCCAACTCATTTACATATTCAAAATGGCCGGCCCAGGGACAAGTCGATGGAAATGTGCTCTTTTCCTCAGCAATTTTCTGCAGTTTTGGTGGTTTGGGGACCTAAAAACCAAGACCAGAAGTGAAATAAAGCCACATATGGCATTTTTATGGGTAATTTTGCCACAATGACCCAGTGATTTTTCTGCTGTGTTGCGAATTTTCAACAGAAAGTTGGGCGTCTTGGAGACCATGTGCTTAGCGTGGTCAGGGTAAGATTTATTAACTTCAGCTACAAATTTTAGCTCCTGAACTTATTTTCTGGCCAGTTGGCTGTGATCTATGATGTAAAAGTGTTGTTTTGACTTTCTCTACTGCACCAGGATTAGCAGAACATGTCCAAAAACTGATCCTACAAATTATGACGCATCACTCAAGTGTCAGGTCGAGAAATTTATGTCCCGCCCACCCAAAAAAAAGTCTAGGGTCGGCAGGTTTTTCTAGGGTCGGTCGGGAAACACAACATTTTTTTTCCTAGGCCTAATGTATGCAGCATACTTACATCATCCAAGCGTTTTGTGTCGATGAGATGAACGACGACCAGTAGCTGGATATACACCTCCACCTCTGGGACATAGGTGGGAGGGGGGCGCGAGCTGCGCGGCCGGGTGCTAGGGGTGGACACAGAACTAGACGGGGTGCTGGCATGGCTCTCTGTGTCCATGGGCTGGGAGGAAAAATATGCACATGTATGATAAGAAAAACAACATTTTAAAAACGTTTTTTAAGGAAGAAAGCCAGATACACCGAAGGGCGGTTATACAGGCTAATAGGTGGCTAAATAGATACAGGTACAGGACATTTCTAATGGTAGCACGCTGTCAAAGCTGCACTGGTCCCTTTGCTGGGGACCCAGAAGATTTTCTATTAGTGGTGTTCAAAAAGGAAACTGCCATATGGCTTTGTTCTTCTTCTTCTTCTTCTTCTTCTTTCGGTTAGGCTGCCAACCTCATCTTTTTGAGGATTCTGCAGCCGTGGCAACATGGAGAGGTTCACTGCGCAGACTGAGGGGGGATTATATTTTGGATTTAAACATAGACAAGGATGGCGATAGCGCCACCTCCGCTGGAAGGCCGTTCCAGTCTCTAATTGTACGTGGGAAGAATGCATTTTGCCTATATTGGGTTCTACTAGTCGGTACCTTGTATGCTGCGGGATGGGTCGATCTCGAACTTCTAGCTTGTGGAGCGGGACTCGTTTTGCAGTTAATAGCCAGATCCCCTGAGTGGTATTTATAAAAAGTGACCAATCTGGCCCTCCGTCGTCTCTCCTGGAGTGTTGGCCACTCAAGGTCGTGAAGCATTTCGCTGACACTGGAGGTCCGTCGATACCTGTTTGACACCCACCGGGCAGCCCTACGCTGGACTGCTTCGAGCTTCGCTATATCCTTTGCTGTATAGGGGTCCCAAACGGGACTAGCAAATTCTAGTAATGGTCGGACTAATGTAACATAAGCAAGGTTTTTTATCTTTTTGGATCCTACCTTTATGTTTCTTCTCAGAAAACCTAGGGTTCTGCTGGCCTTGTTGGTGATGTTTGCGATGTGCGTACACCAAGTGAGATTGTAGGTAATTGTCACTCCTAGATACTTGGCTTCCTTGGTTGAGACAAGAGTGTGACCATTTGTTTGTTACAGGCTGTTGTTATCCATGCAGCCATTTTCAAAATTTAAATCAAACACAAGTAGGTCTAACCAGTACATATCATCCTCCTACGCAGGGACATCCAACAGCGAAACCACCTGTCTGGATCATGTACCCTGCTTTCTGAAGCATCACTCTTAGTTCATGTGGACGTCCCCCCAAAATCAGCTGTCAGCCAATTAGAGAATAGACCTTTCAGTTTTCAATAGGGCTGGGGTCTCACATATATATATATTGTAAGGGTAAGCTAATCAATATTTATAAACAGGGCAGTTAGGAACTAAGGGTGATGGTTGAGAAAGCAGGCTACATCCAGACAGGCAGTTTCGCCCTTGGAAGTCCCTGCGTAGAAGGATGGTACATATTGGCAAAAAGCATTACCACTCACTGCCAGTATTGCAGTAATCTACATTGCAGTATCAACAGAAAATCACCATGTGGCTAGGGCTGGGTATCGGTACAGCGTAGCAGTACAAAACCGTGTTTTCTTATTAGACCGGTCTAGAAAAATAGGACCTGAAAAAAATCGGTGGACCGGATGTTGGACTGATTAGAAAATTAACAGATTATTTCATCAGGCATTCACATGTTTTGGCGCTTGCAGGTGGAAGAAAATAACAAGAGTGAAGTAGAGTAGAGTTTATAGTAATTTCTACCAAGTTTTACAGCCAATCGTACAGGTGCAGTTAGCGTTGTAGGATTTTAAAATGCCAGTGTAAGTCTAATACTCCACCAAACAGATTTCTGTGTAGTGAAATAGACCATTGGTATGAGTCATAATGATCATGAATTAGGTCCAGGTTCAGGTCCGGACCTGGACCTGATCCTCTGAACCTGAACAGGACCTGGAGCTGAATTTTCTGTACCGGTACCCATCCATGTGGCATATCATACCTCATCCAGATACTGTTGCAAGGCCTCCTTTGCAGCCATGTTGGTACTTGGGAAGTACGCGTTGATGAGTCGGCGCAGAACGCTGTGGTTCAGGCGGCGTCGGGTAGCGGAGAAGGACCACAGGACGCGGGAAACAAACCTCGGCTCCTTCCCATTCACACCCTTCTCTATCAACTTCACCTGCTCTCTGATATCTGTGGAAGACATTTTTCAGGTTTTATCAAATTATGAGAAAAAGGAAGCTTTTGTCTAAAGCTTGCTCAAACATCAAGGTGCATGAAACTCCGGGCTCTAGCCAGCGTCCGTTTTTCCGTCAATTGACGGAAATTTGCTGCGTGTGACGGAAAAATTTTAAAACTAATCCGTCAACTTTGACGGACAAAAATCTGATAAAAGCTCCTTGGTGGAAGCTACAGGCTGCTTGGGGACTCCGTCCACGGCCGTAGAAGCCACGCTTTTTGTTTTGCTATTGTTATGATTGTTGACAATGTGTTTCGGTGCCCTTTCACATACGATAATCTCATTAAAACCCGTTTTTCAAGGTCTCAGTTCAGTCTCTCTTACTCCTGGAATAGTGTTTTTGCGACAATGGGAATTGGCTGACGGAAAAAAATGTCGAGCTGGACAGAGCCCTGATGAAACTAGTTTTTGTAATATACTTTACATTTATGCATTTATATAGGTGGGCAACAAAGCATCCCCAGGACCCAAAACTTAAAAAAAAGGAATTAGACATCCAAGGGACGCCTTGTTTCCCTGGATATTACTGATCATGCAGGGTTCAAAATACTTTATTTTGCATACCTGCACTGGTGCAGGTAACATTGAAAATTACTTGCACCAGACAAACTTTACCTGCACCACTCTGAATTTAGGAAGTATGGATCATACTAAAATTTTTCAGGGACCATTGCTATTTTTTTATACTTTATAAGTGTTAACAGGCATGCCTAAAAGAAAAGCAGTTTTTATTGCTTAAAATGGGAACCCATAAAAATTCTATAATTTGTTGATTTTCAAGTCAGTTTTTAAAATTACACGTTCACGAAATGATTATTTTATCTCAGATTCCCGAACCCGACCATATACGATTGATTACCGATACAAATCATAAAGATAATAATAATTTTTGGCAAATTTTGAGTTTCCAGGGTGGGAGGGGGGCGCAATGATTTGCAATATAGACCGTACCTTCGAGCGTGAGTTGGTCCGTCTCCTTTTTCCCCTTCTCGGGAACATCTCCGTTAGGTACGGAGTCTGCGTCCTTCATCTCCACATCCTGTGGACTCCCCTTCTTCTCCTTCACTGCTTCTTTTACCATTCTTCTTTTAGCTTTTTTCCTAAATAGAAGAAACTTTTATCGTCCTTTCCACTGCTTTCACCAGTCTAGCACATTTGATTGCTACTTACTGCGCATGCCTAGTAGAGCATTATGGGAGATAAATTTTCACCTTTGACTTTTAGCCCTTAACCTTTACCCTGATGACACCATCTGTTGCACGTGATGTGTACTGACAGGTAGGCGATTGTCAAGTGGATTTTTACGTTTCTAAAGATTCTTGGATACTCTATTCACTCAGTTTCATGGTCAGTATAAGTTAAGATGTTTAATGAAAAGAATGGACATAATTGTGAGAGGATATCGTCAGTGTAAGGTTGATAATTGCAAAGTTGAAACTTTCAAGGTTACGGTTTTGACAGATGGATGTTTCCGATATGTTTTATATGTTCATTGTTTGTATAAATATTTGACAGGATGTTCATAAGAATTTCTGCCACCTTTGTCACTATTGACTGGGTGTTCTTGTTGAATAAGCTTATTTTCAAACTTTTGACAGTATATTACCTCTGTATTTGTTTTGTAGCACTATCAACAACAGGATGTTCCTGACAAGTGGTGCGTACCTAAAGCGCCCGGACTTGGAATTGGACCTAAAAATGTTAAGGTCCAAGTCCAAAAAAAAAACTAAATGTCCGGAGCCAAGTCCGGACTTGCAAAACGCAAACTGTCACGTATATGCCCTATTTTTGTTCCAAACCATTTAAAAAACCTTCCATAGACAGTGAAATTTGCACTGGAAAAAGACAAAAAACATTTCGTGTTTACCCTGGCTGTATACAATTTGCATGTATTTTTCACATAGCATTTTCAATTCATGCTATTAAACATGCAATTTCATATGCACCATCCCCCTAAAAAAATTTCTAGTGCACATAATATACAAATTGAATGATGGGTTCAGGTCCGGACTTAAAGTCCGGACCTGAACCAGTGAGTGAACTGCTGGACCTGAATCCGGACCTGAACCTGAATATGAGTTTAGGTATGCACCACTATTCCTGACAATAATAATTTCTTAGCACTATTCACAGAATGTGCCTTTCAATAGGAATTTTTGGTGCTACAGTCAGGACGATACCGTCTATATTTTATGGCACTATTGACGGGATAGGAATTTTTTGGTGATATTTACACAATGTTCCTGTCGACAAGAAATTTTAGTGCCATTTGCAGGATGTACCTATCACTAAGAATCTTTTGTGCTATAATTTTGACAGTTCCTATCTATGGTGACTTAGAGGATTGTTACCATCTTGCTCTGGAATTGTTCTATGCTGTACCATGACATGGCAAAAAGATTGTGCTGTATACATGTACCTGTGCACAGGACCATAACTGGCCTTGTAAAAACATTAAGGTCCAGTTTTAGAAAAAATCTAAACATTGGGAGCCAGTTCCGGACTTGTAAAAGACCATCTTTTGCCTATACTTATATTTTTTGTCTTTTTGCTCTAAGCTGACAAAACCCTTCTTTAGATGGTGAAATTTGTGCTGGAAAAAGACAAAACCATTGCTGTTGACTGTATATGATTTTGTTATGTATATTTTTCAAATTGTATGTAGAATTTATACCAATTTTATATGTAACCAAAGAAAGTGTTTGACACGAACCCAAATCTCTGTCAGGACCTGACAGAGTTACTCATTTACTCATTCGATCATGATGAATGACAAGCACTGTACCACCAGGCATTACCTGCCACTGCCTGGTACAAGGACTCCACTGGTTACAACACATTAACAGGGCAATCTAAAGTCATGAGTCACTGTCAGTAATCCCCCCTCAAGAAGCCTTAGAATTAGATTACCCTACTAGTTTTTTAACTTGAAATATCCACATCATCCCCTCAATCGTCGCAATTCTCCCTCGCACAAGGGGACCATTTTTTTTAGTTGAAAAGAAAAGAACCTTTTTCCCTTGTATTTGTTGTTACGGTAAGTCTCTTTTTCTTGGGCAAAATATTTCAACAATTTCACACAAAGTTTCATCATAATCAAAGTTTGCTACTTAGCTATAGCTATAGGGAGCTTTGGGGACACACTTTGTCTCTTTTTCAATCCTGTAGATCTTGTCTTTGTAGAGTTCTCTTGTCACATGAATGGTGTCATTGATTGTCACCTTGTGATTAAGACAGGCCTGGGATAGTGATGCCTCCTGTTTAGGGTGCTGCTACTATGCATTGTCAGATTTTAATCACCTCCCCCACGCCCCTAGCAAACCAGTCAGGATCCCGATTAAGCACTTTAAGTTTAACATTGTCCTAGTCTATCTTGTGGTTTTCCTTAGGGTCTCATTGATGAGTTTTTTCTTCCCGTAGACTTCTATGTTCGAGCGTTCATAATGAAGCTACGTGAAATATCAGCAGATTTTTCATTCTTATTGAGCACATGTAACCTATATCGTGGGAAAAAATTGCTGACGTCAAATAGACACTCATTTTTTATAGCGATTACAAACTACGATTAGTCAATCCCCACAAAAGGCACTTTTTTGCTGTTAGTGTAGAGCTAAGAACCAAGGACTGTGTACCTCTGACCCAGCGCGCGGCTGCAAAACTTTACCTGCTAATTCTTCATTTACAAACAAGCTTTCACCAATCTAACTTTTGAGATCAGTTCCGCTAGCTAAAAGGGAATTTCTCTCGGCTAAAAACACACGTCCATGCAGCTGTTAATTTTTTGGCTTGGACCTCTTTAGACTACACACTTGGAGTAATACATCTATGAAAACTTAGTGGCATGTTCCACCACAGGTGATGACACATGCTCATGTTATTTCTCCAGCCCCTGGTGTACCACAGACAATGGCAGATGACAGACAGCCGCTGGTCCCTGACGATGACCTGCCGTACTCCCCCCCTCCCCCTGACCTCAACTCCAGCCTACAGGACGGGTCAGAAGATGGCGGGGGTGATGACGCCACGCAGGTCAACTTTGAAATCGCTCCCGGCCAGGTTCACATTCCCTCAACAGCAAGCTCAGTAAGTACTTCAGACTGAATATTCGCAGTTATTGTGCCAAAATTTCACAATATGTTAAAGTTTAGTAACCTAAGCAATATTAGAGCGTTAAAAGTGGAAATAATCTGGATAAGACAATATGTAATGTATGAAATTGATATCTACTGCACTATATCCCCACATTTACATCATTGTTTTCTACTTTGAGTGGTTAAAAACGGCACAGAAACATGCCACACTAGGATTCTCTAAATAACAATTTCTACAACCCTGACTTGGGCTTATATTGCTTAGGTTGCGTTTAATTTGTGATAAAGGTTATAATCATACTTGATTGACTGATATATGCTCATTTCAAGGGTAGCTGTGATCACAACCAAATTTATAGCTATTAAGGCCACACCAATTTAATTTCTTGGTTCACGGATTTTTTCATAAAAAATATGGAGCGATAGGGCGAAATAAGAATAAAAATAAAACTTGTAAAATGGTTGGGGTAAAGGTAACAGCTAATCCAAAACATAAAGAAAAAAAGTTTTCAGCTTGAAAAAAGTTCAAAAACACTATTATTGTACAGTAACAGTACCTGTACCCACACTTTAAGGAGCTTATAATATAAAGGCCAATTTGCTTCACCAGAAAGTTGGTGAATGGTTTCATTAATGGTGAAAATTTGCTGAGTGGTAATTTTTATTTTTATTTTTTTTTTCCAAAAAATAGGAGCGAGCGAATCCGTGAACCAAGAAATTAAATTGGTGTGGCCTAAGTGAATGGATTTGATTTGGATTGATAAATAACACCAATATGAATACCAGGTCCTCAAGTGAGTTACCTGACGTCTTCTCTTCCACTACAGGGTTTCAGTTTTCGGAAGCTCTGGGCTTTCACCGGCCCTGGTTGGCTGATGAGTATTGCCTACCTCGACCCAGGAAATATAGAGTCAGATCTAACGGCAGGGGCTGTGGCCAAATACAAGGTGCAACCTCTTGGTCTTGCTATGATATATAACATAATGTTTTATAAACTAAGACTTAGTATATTTCTTACCATTAGATCATATCAATGAAGGCCTCTTTTGCATGGAAAATAGAGATTGATTCTTAGTACAATTTGCATGTCACACATATAGATGTACAGTCAAACCTGCCCAAGACGACCACCCAGGGGACCGGAAAAAAGCGGTCGATTTGGACAGGTGGTCGCTGAGAAGAGTATCGACTCAAAACATGCCCGATGCAAAGTATAAATGGTTTCCGTTGTGTTTTATGGCAAATAGCAAGCACACTGCACGCACGCAAAGACGCGAGGTCTTTAATGTCAAATACAACACGCACACTGTAAACTGTAAATTTAACCCCAAAATCCGACGCAAACTGGCCGATTTCGGCACAAAATCGCGCTTATTATCATAAAAAATCGATGAAAACCTCAATCTTGAAAATGATGCGGTCGTTATAGGTCCCAATTTGGGCCGGTCGCGGTCGCGTTGGCCAGGTGGTCGTTGAGAAAAGGTCGCTTAATGCTTACGTCAATGGGAAAATAAATCGGGACCGAGAAAAAGCGGTCGAAATGGCCAGGTGGTCGCTGAGAAGAGGTGGTCGCTCGGGCAGGTTTGACTGTATATTGAATAGATATAAAACTAGAAAGGCAACATTTTTGAAAAAAATTCAGGATTGTGGGCGAAGGGAAAAGAAAGCAAAAATCGCAAGAAAAGAAGCAACAAGAAAGGCAACATTTTCGCGAAAATGCAGCAAAAAGAAAAAAAAATTAAAAAACATTAACTGTCCACGGATTCGATCCCGGAGCATTGGTTTACCACGTGTGAATAATACCACTGAGCCAGTGCTACAACATGTTACAAGCGCACGTTTTAACAGGTATACAAATGTATTGCGTTGCTTGAACACGTCCGTTCACCGTTGAATTTGGAAGATTCCAAGGTCCAATTTTCTGAAGATAACGTTTTTGTGTGAAAATTTATCAATCTCGTTCATTCCATGGCGGGCACCTTCTTCCTTGAGCGCCTGTTTGGTCGTCTCAGCTGTAGTATTGTCAAACTGCAGTATTGTCAAACTGCATGCCGAATGCCATTTTGTGTCCTGTGCGTTGATTGGTTCAGTTCTGCGTACACCCGAGGCAGTCCGCGACTTTGTCCCAATCAAAAAGCTGGAAACGCGGAGTATACGTTGACAGCTTCCATTTTTTCTGAGTTCTGATTGGCTATTATCAAAGTCGATGCCGATTGTGTTCTGTGCGTTGATAGGTTCACCTTTGACGTAAAACCGAGAAAGTGCGACTGTAAGCCAATCAAAAAGCTTGAAACGTGGAGTGCATGTTTACAGCTTCCATTTTTTCTGATTTCCGGTTGGAATATGCAAATATCTGAGGAAAAACTAAATGTTGGGCTTCGCCCACATAAATAGTGGGCTGTTTGGCCCAGACCCTAGAGTCCTGGATTTGAATCTCCTGACATGTCCCATTGACATTGTTACAGGTATGCCTTGATGCAGTTTGTATGCAATACATGCAAACAAACAAAGAAATAAACCTACTCTGTTGCTAGAAACATTCAGTAGTGTTAAAAAAGTCTTGTCTGTGTGTGTGTGTGCTTTGTGTGAGTGTGTGTACATGTGCTTCGTGTATACTAGTATTTGTGTGTATTCGTTTTTGTGTCTGTGTGAGACTGTCTGTGCATACATGTGACACAGTATGTTTTCACTATATATATATTATACAGTCAAACCTGTATTAGCGGCCACCTTTGCAGAGCAGCCACCTGGCCATAGTGGCCACTTTTTGTCGGTCCCTTGGATTCATAATGATTAAGAAATAGGCTTAGCGACCACCTGTCCATTGCGGCCACGGCCACACGATTTCCGGTCCCGTTGAAATACTGCCTATTGCAACCATACTGCAGCCTTATGTCACCCTGCACCGAGTTTGAAATTGTAGTTTGCTAGGATTTGGAGTTCCTGACAGGGTCATTTTGCCGGAAGCAGAAGGTATGCATGCCTTGAGCATTAAAGTGCAAGTCTTTGTCACTGAATTTACCGATCGAGACAATGTTACTTGGTGAGAAAGATTAGTGGGAACTGAAATCATGTGTAGCTTGCTCATGGTCAATTGATCAACATTTTCTCTATAGTGGCCACCTGTCTATAGTGGCCATATTTCTCCAGTCCCTTGAGTGGCTGCTATAGACAGGTTTGACTGTACATTATATAGAGAGTACATGTTTTGTCTGAAGGGGGTGAAGTCTGCCTTGTCTGATTGCTAGTTATTTGGTTTTCTTGATCTAATGACATGTGTTCTCCCCTTCCCCAGCTGCTGTGGGTGCTGATGTGGTCCACAGTGATGGGACTCATACTGCAGCTGCTGGCAGCCAGGCTGGGATGTGTCACTGGTAGGTGCATGGGGAATATGACATATTTGTACAGCTGGGTTCCTGATTTGCCTTCCTTAGGCTTTTCTGTCTTGCTAAAGTTGTGAGTTGAGTGGTTGTGGATGTATGTATGACTCAAAAAGCTGAGAATGGATGTTATAATGAAATTTTTACCTCAGAGGATTTTCAGTTTGAGAGGTTTCGGTTTTATCTCTCATGACATGCTACCAACATTGATGTATTATGCCCTTGGGAAAGGTACTTTACACGACTTTCCTCACTTCACTCAGGTGGAAATGAGTATCTAGCATTGGTTAGGGATCAAACATCGCTTGGATATAGGACGTTAAATGGAGGTCCTGTGTTTGAGGAGAGCCACATGGACACCTTGAGCACATAAAAGACCCCACTACACTTAGCTTGTTGAAAAGAATAAGGGACCACCCCAGTGTGAGTGCACTACTGGTGTGTTACTCCGTGAGGTAGTTTACTGTGACACTGTATGCAATATAAACAAATAAACATGTAAGGATTATGTGGGTTTCTCATCAATCTGCAGAACATAATATTTGCACCCCCACAACACAAGGTCCGGATCCAGGGGTAACATCTACATTCCTCAGCTGTATTGTATGACATTGCAGGGCTGCACCTGGCGCAGGTGTGTCGACAGAACTACCCGCGCGGCCCGCGCCTGGCCCTGTGGATCATGATGGAGATCGCCATCATCGGCAGTGACATCCAGGAGGTGGTGGGGTCAGCCATCGCCATGAACCTGCTGTCTGCTGGCAAGTAAGTCACGCCACATTTTGGTCATACAATTATGCACTGGTATGATCTATTCTAATTTAACTTGCAGGGCTCAAAATACTGGGTGCATGTGCACCCAGGTGCACCCAAAATTGGAGCTGTGCACCCAATTATTTTCTGTGGTTGCACAGGGTGCACCCAAATATTTTCTCGGGTTTATGTATGGAAATATATCAAAGTGTACTAGTATACATCATATTCTTGACATCTAAGGGTTAGAAATAAATAAAAATGTCTGTAATGGTACTTTGATAATTTGATAGCATGTAACTATGTTTTTTTACTAGGTTTTTCTGACATTCTACTTAAATTTAAGTGGTGCACCCAAAGAATTTTTGGTGCACCCAATTTTTTAAGCTGGGTGCACCAGTGCACCTAATCCCAAAAATGAATTTCGAGCCCTGACTTGTATATATTAGACAAATACATTGTAGAGGGTTACTGAGCTAGCTGTATCATAATTATACTGTAACTGCACTGTAGCCATTCTCAATTTAGAATTATACCTCTTGTAACTGAAACGTAATAAGGGAAAACTCAAATAAAGTGCACACCCCTTGTACACCATTCTTGAATACATTTTGTACCAGATAAATTCAAAATCATCCAGAAATAATTTTTTAGAATGTGTTTAGAATGACAGCTTCTCATGCGTTATTACTGAAAAACAAATATCTAGTTTTTTATGGACATGCATACATGTATGAAGCAACCAAGTTTGTTAAGGAAACTTCTGATTACTACATGTATGTTGAAAGAGCACAGATTCTAAAGTACTTTTGTGAAGGATTTCACCAGGTTGGAGATAGAGTTACTGGTTAACAAGATTCTTTATTTAAAACTAACACATTAAGTCACAGCCCATGTTTAGGTGGCAGTGTGTCAGCTTTCTCAGAGTTGCCAGAGGAAGATGACAGACAGTCATAAAAATGTTGGTTATGACTTTTTATGTCTTGGTTGCAAATAAAGAACCTTGTTAACCATAGAAGTATATTGATAAAGTTTTATGCTTTGCCAAAGATGCTTTTTTATATTTGTCACATATTCAACTGTCACAGTGGCAACAATGATATTTTTCCACTCCCTCCCCAGAATCCCTATCTGGGCTGGAGTCATCCTAACAGGAGCAGACACGTTTACATTTCTCTTCTTAGAAAACTATGGTAAGAAAATTTCACTTCAGTCTTGTAACATGTGCTGCCAGGTGTAATAACAAGTCTTTAATCTTGAACTTTGATTTTAAAGCTTTGAAATGGACATGAATTATTAACAGATCAGTGTTTTCTGCTGGGAATTATTTTACTTGATGTCTCATGAAGGTTGGAATTTAAATTTCTCCTGCAAAAGTGCCAACTCTGTGTATTGAATTCAGTGGCTGAGTGATTGATACATTTGTATTGCAATGCAAATGCAAAGATGTAGATGTAGGTTGCCCACAGATTTTTTCTTTTATAAACACCCATTCGATTTAAAGTTTATCTTCCAGTGTGTTGTCCATGATTTCAAGTCTTTAAATGTTTTTTAACAACTTTTCCTTGACGGTGCAGTGACAAAGGGTAGAATACAGTTATCAGCTTGAAAAGCATGTGGCCACCTGTAATGGCTAAGCGATTAAACTTAGATTGCTTTGCAATCTGAGAGCATAGGTTGAATTCCTGACAAGAGATTTTTTTTCTTTTTCTTTTCAAACATCTACAATGCATATGATGCAAAGTAAACTAGAGTATTTTGCTGAGGATTTCAATGTTTATGGGGAAAGGTGGATTTTTTTCGTAGATAGTGATGTTTTAATTTCATTTCCTTTGCAGGTCTTCGGAAACTTGAGGGTTTGTTCTGTAGTCTCATCACCATTATGGCCTTTTCCTTTGGATATATGGTAGGTCCTGATGTTTACCTACCCAATGCGGCATGTTGCTGTGTTTGAACTTACCATGTCTAGCATGTATTTGCTCATTTTGCAGCATATTTGTACAATTCACCATATGATTACAAATATTTTTTTATCAACAGATTAAAATTTATGCCCTCGCTGATGTTGTCCATTAATCTTGTCATCACTCATGTATAGAATCATTTAAATATCACAGCCATGCATGCTATGGTTGTGGCACTGTATTTTGGAGATTTAGTATTTTATTTTGTATCATATTTCGAAAAGTGATGATCTTTTACTAGTATTATATTAATTTTAAAAACATTTGTGACATCTATGCTAGTAGTATACATGTATATTAACATATACATTAATTCCCTTTGGTTAACATAATATTTTGCACTGGTCCCAAAACTGAACCATGAGGAACACCTACTGGAAATTAATGTACCATAAATTTTGTTTCCATCTCCCCAGTATTGTACCATCAGACCCGACCAGGGACAGATCCTGCAGGGCATGTGGTTTCCATGGTGCCAGAATTGTAACAAAGAGGCTATCCAACAGGCTGTGGGGATAGTCGGAGCGATCATCATGCCACACAACATCTACCTGCACTCAGCACTGGTCCTGGTAAAGACTGTGTTAATATGGAACTTGGATAATAGGGTCACATATGTATCAGTTTAAATTCTTGGTTCTCAGAAACTATAGGAATTGGTCATTGTATAAAAGTAGAGGGTATATCACTATATGTAGGAAAACTTCAATATGACCATATTTGCTCCATAAATCTGAACTGGTGCTCCAAGGCATAAATCTGGTACTGATGACAGACTTAGTTTTTCCAGTTAAGTGATTTTTTGTTATGTGTGAAAATGATTGCACTTTTGACAGCATGTCAAACTTGTGGTGAGTGTATTTCATAAAAATCAAAGTGATTATGATTATGCCTTTTTCCCAGTCCAGAGATATTGACAGGAAAGACAAAAACAAGATCAAAGAAGCCAACATGTACAATGCTATTGAGTCAGGTGAGGTTTACATTAATCGTACAATCATCAGACTGAAGACTGTGCTGTAGCTTAAGAGAGCCTGTAATGCTAGTTCAGCTTAATGCAAAGGGTAACTTATATCTGTCAGTTTTGTTTGCAAAAATGTTTGTTAAAAATGGGATATTTTAGGGATTCATTCTATATACGGCATGCAACATCAGTACTGCTTGCAAAATTAAGAGACTCTTCAGTCTGTCTGAAAAGGTTTTATAGCCTTGTGCATGAATTTGATGTATTGTAATATTTGACAACATTATGGGAGGGTTGTACGGAAAGAAATGATGGTTAATTTTTTTCCAGATTAATGTTATTTGACTTGAAAAAATGCCATGGATAAAGGTGGACTACTAGTGTTATACATCACTTTCAGTTTTTTTAGGTCAAATAAAGTGATACAAAGTTTGCAAAGGAGTTAATGTTACATGTATATACACTCCTTTGTATTTTTTTGATGATTTTCACTACTTTGACCCATTTTACTGCCAATGTCTCTCTCTATGATCTATCCTTGAATGCAGAACACCAATCACAAGAATGTTGCTGGCTGCAATATTGAACAAGGCAGTTCTGACATATATGCAGCATGTGTGACATCTACATTTTGTACTGCAACAGATATGTCTGAAATTCAGAATGATGTTACATGTATAATGTTTGTCTTCTTCTGTTTGTTCCAGCCATCGCCTTGTTTGTGTCTTTCCTGATCAACCTGTTTGTGACGGCCACATTTGCCCACGCCTTCTCCGACAGCACCAAATATCAAAACCCCAGCCTAAGTGCTGCAGTAAGCACTCAACTTTCTCAGGAGATTTTCTAACTACACTTGTAACTAAATAAGGGCCTATGTATAATTATGTAATGTTATATACATGTGTACCAAAATATTATGATCGTTCTAATTGGGCTATGTTGATTTGATTACATTCGTGACATCTGTGTGCATATCAATTTTTTTCTGTTTCCTCCAAAGAAAGATTTTTTACCGTAGTATGTAAATCTTACAGATAGCTGCAAAATCAGCAAAGCCATGCCATAATTTGCAAAATATATCGGAAAATACATACTTATGTCCTAGAATGCCAGAATAGATTCCAAAGTAGAAGAAGTAGCTAAGGGTATGCTTGTACAGACTACTAGACTTCTTTAATTCATTTGTTGTGGTTGAAAGTTATCAGGAACTCTATAACTTGTATTTTAGTGACCTTTTTGCACTTTTAGTGAAGAGAAACTTTTATGACTTACTACAGGGAAAATGGATCTTTGAGAAATATGGTCTGGCTATGAAGATCATCTGGGGAATAGGCATCCTGGCAGCTGGACAGAGCTCCACTATGACGGTATGTGTCTCTGTGGCTTAAGTGGTATTCTGTGTGAAGACTTAAACTCAAGTACATTATTATATAAAGCACCTCCAGAATGAAGGTATTGTTGTTGTCACTGTCATGTTGAGAATTGATGAATGCAAGGAGGTTAAAAATCATGATTTTTAACCTCCTTGATGAATGGTGAAATAAATTATTGATTGATTGGTTGAGGGAATAAATTAACAAACTTTCCTTGTTAAGAACATTTTCCTTATTGTTATCATAACTTGTCGTGTTTTAACAATGCGTAAGCTTCATGCTTATTTATTGTAGACAGTACTCTATGTTTATTTTAGGAAGAAAGATATAAGAGTCAAGTTTTCCTGTTTCCTGACTACCAAGAATTTCTTCAAACTCAACATACATTTTGTATATAAATGTATGTTATGTGTAACACACTTTTTTGTCTTTTCACATAGGGGACATATGCTGGGCAGTTTGTAATGGAGGTGGGTTTTTGTACCTTCCAGACATGTGGGTGAGTGAGTGTGAATGAGCGAGTGATTGCAGTGAGTGAGTGAGTGACAGTGTCTATTGAATGAGCAAGTGTGGGTACAAGAGTGAGTGAGTGAGTATGAGTGAGTGAGTATGAGTGAGTGAGTGAGTATGAGTGAGTGAGTATGAGTGCAGTGAGTGAGTATGAGTGAGTGAGTGAGTGAGTATGAGTGAGTGAGTATGAGTGCAGTGAGTGAGTATGAGTGAGTGAGTGAGTATCAACAGAAAGAAAATGAAGTTGAGCATTTTGCAATTTTAATCTGGGGGATATTTGGTAATGGTTTAATGGTTTAATGTTAAACCTATTTATAGATGACAATCTCTTCTTACTAAGGGTTTTCTGGACATCCACTGGGCGAAATGGAAGAGAGTTCTGCTCACGCGCTCTATCGCCATGGGCCCGACGATCGTGGTTGCTCTGTTCGCCCATCGTGACCTGGACATGTTGAACAACTGGCTGAACGTTCTGATGAGCATCCAGCTGCCATTCGCTCTCATTCCCATCCTGCACTTCACCTCCAGTGAGAGCATCATGGGAGAATTTAAGAACAGCAGGTGTGCATGATGGCTATATAATGGCTATGATGTTGGAGTTTTCTTTTACATAGTTTACATGTTTTTTTGTAACTAGTTAAGTCTTGCCTGCTTACAATCCGATGTCAGTCTGACATCTTCCTCAGAGCTTCTTACTTGAGTGCTGCTTCTTACCACTACACGTAATGTACAACTGTCATCAGAGAAAATTCCTATTGTCCATTTGGAAAGATTGTGCAAATAAGGAAAGTATATTCATGATAGAGATGGTCATCTGTTTGACAGTACATGGGTGTACTTGCTATGATGTGGATTCAGCTCTAGATCTGCATATTAGGAGAATGCTGCTGTTGAACATAAACAGAACAGATTTACATGTATGCTACATTTATTTAGCAAAAGGTGGTCCAAACATGACATGTATACATGTATGAGATAAATGTATAAAAGCAAATGCAATTTGTAAATGTAAGAGTGTCTCAACCTAGATTTCAGAAACATGTATAACATTATTGCACAATTACACAACAAGGCGGCAGAGATGTATTTTGTCTTACAAACCATCTATACAAGATACATATGTTCTGATCTTTTAACACCTTGACTTAATATACAGGTCATACAATATTCTGAATACCTCTTACAATTTTTTTACCTTTTCCTTTGATTTCAGGTTTACAAAGATACTGGTATGGTGTTTAGCCACTGTAATTATTGGTGTCAACTTCTACCTCGGCTTCACCTATGTGGTAAGCATTTATAAGTTTGTCTTTGGGGAAGTTGTTTTTTTGACAGTCTCCAAAGTCGACTGATAATGTATTCATTGACTCGTAAATGATAACGACCCTTAAGCTTCTGAAATTTAGGGCATCTTTAACATACTGCACAAAAGTAGCCATTTTAAACCTTGTCAACATTACTTTTGTATGTAACAGTACATTATTCATTATTTTATTGTATCATTTTCCAAGAATATGTGTAATATATAGCAATTCATGCACCAAACCATAATTTACTTGTCAATGAGCAAAGGCTGACATTGAAATACAATCTAAATTGACATTTGACCAAAAGAATTGTAATGTAGTTACCTTCCAATGTGTCAACCGTGCAATTCAAGGTCACTTCTTTAATGAGAAAATCTTCTCTCATTTTCTAGGATGGAGTGCTACCGATTTGGGGCTATGTTTTAGTTGGATTAGCTGTTCTCATCTACATGATGTTTGTATTCTACCTGGTGAGTCAGTCATGTTCTTTGTTGTTGGCAGTATTCTTAAACTGTTTCATTTCATGATTTCATAGATACAAATATTAAATACATGTCATAAACCTGTGCGGTTGGTTGAATGGACAAACGAATGAAAGAATGATTGAAATCATTGTAGCCAAATACATGTATCACTGAATGAGTGAATGAAAATGCACATGAATTAAATCATTGTCCTTTTATTTGTTTTTTGCAGGCTGTTGGCCTCAACAATTGGAACAGACTCATTGTAAGTTGGAATCAGCCATCGCTGTTACATTTGTATGAGGATTGTTTTGGAATATGGCCAGAGACATTATTTTTAGTTTTTATGTCTGACATTTTTTTTTATCTGCATGCACATCAAATCCTCATAAAAAGGGAAGCAACAGATGGTAAACCAGATCGTAAGTGAGTGTATGAGTGTCGCAATTTGAGTAGTACTACTTGTTTTTCAAGACGAAAAACTGGTCTGCTTTTTCACTTATTCCTCTTGTTTACAAAAAAAATCAATTGAAACATCATCAAACATTGTCTCCAGCTGCTATACATTACTGTAAATGCATTGAAGCTCGCGAGGATTTAATTTTGCGGTATTGGGAAAATGGACTTTTCACGGTGGTTTTAATTTTGCAGTAGCGTCATAGACTGTAATCACATAGTACTATGGTGACTAAATGTTCTCTGTGGTTTTAACTTCGCGTTGAAGTGGCCACTGCGAAAACACCACGAACATTTCTGCATTTACAGTACTGTAACAAAACTTGAATACAAGACGATATACTTGGAATAACGCAGATTATTCCATTAAATGCAGGTTAGATTATTGGTTGATAGAGGTAAATGAAGATAAGATTGCTAAAACCGACATAATAAATGCACCTGTTCCAGACCACAGGGCTGTATCATTAACCCTTACGTCTTCCTGTTATAAACCAAGAGGTCCTGGGTTTTGGAAGTTTAATAACTCTTTATTGTCTGATGAAACATTTACAGTCCAGTTGAAAAATAAAATTGTTGTATGTAGCCGATATTATTCATATATAAACGACCTGTCTTTAAAATGGGATATGATAAAACTGGAAATTAGAGGGTTTACCATAAAATATGCAAAACAAAAAGCCAAGGAAAATAGAGATTTGGAAAGAGAACTAGAACTCCAACTTAACGAACTACAGAAAGACTGTGACTTAAACCCGACAAAAATAGCTTTGTCAAACCTTACAAAAGTAAAACAAAAATTAAGTGAGATTCACACTCAAAGAACAAAAGGGGCAATGATTAGAAGTAAAAGTAAATGGTGTGAAGAAGGGGAGAGGAACACAAGATATTTTCTAAATTTAGAAAGGAGAAATTACGAACAAAAAAACATTACTGAAATTATAAAAGAAGACGACACAGTTGTTACAAACGCAAAACAAATTTTGTTATTACAAGCTGAATATTATAAAAAAATGTACACATCATCCAACTGTGATCCAAACAAGATAGAATTTTTACCCTTCTTTCAACCAAACAACATACCAAAATTATCTGACATAGAAAAAAAAAGATGTGAAGGGGAAATCCTTAAAAGGGAGCTTAATATTGCTTTGCAGCAACTGAATAGGAAAAATAATAAATCCCCAGGAAGCGATGGTTTAACAACAGAATTCTACGTACATTTCTGGCAGTACTTAGAAAAAGACCTCCTTTTAGCTGCAAATTATGCCTTTAGAAAAGGTGAATTACCAGTGTCACAGAAACGAGGAGTAATTCATTTAATACCAAAAAAGGATAGCGACTTAAGGTAGCTTGGAAATTGGCGCCCTATTACACTTTTAAATGTTGATTATAAACTCATAAGTAAAACTTTAGCGAATAGACTAGAACCTCTCTTGCCAAAGTTGATACATCCAGACCAAACAGGTTTTATAAAAGGAAGACAAATATTCACTAATGTAAGACATATTGCTGATTTCATGGAGTACACAAAAATGTATAATTTGCCTGCCCTTGCCTTATTCATCGACTTTAAAAAAGCCTTCGATACAATTGAGCGTAAAGTTATCATTAAAACATTAGAAACAATGAATCTTGGAAAAAACTTCATTGACTGGGTCAAACTACTGTACAAAAATGCCATTAGTTGTGTTATTAACAACGGTTTTTCGTCGCCGTGGTTTGATGTAAGTAGAGGGGTAAGGCAGGGTGATCCACTTTCAGCATATCTATTTAACTTAGTGATTGAAGTTGTAGCCTGTAGAATAAGGGCCGATCCTTCTGTCGAAGGTATATCGATCTATGGCTGCAAGCGAAAACTATCCATGTATGCTGATGATTTAACCGGTCTTGTCAAAGATGAAAACTCCGCTAAAAGCTTACTAGACATTCTAGATCATTTTAAACTCTGTAGTGGCCTAGAGGTCAGTAAAAAAAAAACTAAAGCTATGTGGATGGGAGCAAGCAGACATAGGATCGATGAGCCTTTGGAGGTTCTGTGGCCACGTGGGCCTATATATGCACTGGGTACTTATTTCTCATACAACCAGGAAGACTGTGATAAGTTAAACTTTGATTATCACCTGAAAGCTATGGAGAAACTGTTAAATGTATGGAGGATAAGAGATCTAACTACAATTGGGAGAATTGTTCTTGTTAAAACACTTGGTATTTCTAAACTAATTTATAATTGTACGGTTCTGCCGGTTCCCGCTGGCTTTTCTGAGAAAGTAAATGGTTATATTTTCAAATTTATTTGGGATGAAAAAAAGCCAAAGGTGAAAATGAAGACAGTAATAGGGAAAAAAGACCAAGGTGGTCTAACTATGGTGGATTTTTCCATTAAATGTAAAGCCCTTAAGGCGTCATGGATTAAGAGACTCGAGAAAAGTGAAAGTTGTTCCTATATGTTAAGTCAGTGGGGAGGGAAATTACTATTTCAATGTAACTATGATATAACATGTTTAGATCTATCTAATTTACCATTGTTCTACTGTCAAGTACTGCAGGCTTGGCAGTCGATTGTGCAATCGGTTCCGAAATCTAAAGATGACATAAGTAAACAAATTATCTGGAACAACAGATTTATATTAGTAGGCCGGAAATCTGTATTGTACAACCGGTGGTGCCAAGCTGGTATTCTGAAAATATGTGATGTTATGTCAAGCGATGGTAACTTCCTAACATTGGGTGAGCTGGCCCAGAAACATGAAATTGTCTTTACACCTGTTGATATGCTCAGATACTCTAGCCTGAAGTCAGCTATCCCAAATGGTTGGAAAAATACAGTAAAAAAGGATCAGCTCGGTCATTCGGTGGAAAACACCATCGCTTCTCAGGCCTTCTCTTGTAAACAATTATATGATATATATTTAAAACAAACATTTGAACCCCCAACGGGCCAAGATGAATTGTTAAGCGTTCTAGAAAATGAAAACAACTTGGAAAAAGTGTATTTATTACCTTTCACATGTACTAAGAATGTTAAACTACAGTACTTTCAGTATAAGATCATACATAGATTTTTGCCGACAAATTGCTATTTAAAGAAAATCAAAGTTACAGACTCAGATAAATGTCCTTTTTGTAACAACAAACAAAACCTAAACCACCTGTTTGTAGATTGTGTCTATGTTATTAGTTATTGGAACGACTTTTGCTCATGGTGGCTCAAAACCTTTTCAGAACATATTGTATTAACGAAAACTGATATTATGTATGGTAAGGTTAACAAGCAGAAAATGAATAAATACTTGAATCAATGTTTATTACATGCAAAATATGCCATATTTAAGAATGTATCTTCGAATACTAAGCCTTATTTTTGTGACACAATCTTCTGTTATTAACTTTCGAGACCAACATTCTTTGTAATAAGTTACTCCTCATTATGTATATTATGTTATATTAGGGGGCTTGCCACAGGGTTTCTTTTTTGTATTTGAAAGTTATATTGAATAAAAAAAAAAAATTCAAAAAAAAAAAAAAAAATTTACAGTACTGTATGTATATCCAATGGCATTTACAGTATGTAGTATATCCAATGGCCTTTATATTAGACCTCTGCTCTGCCCTAACCCTGTCCCTTGTATAATTCAACTGACATTGAAGTATGTTTTTGTAACATGGTACTGTATGTCTGAACTTGTTACAGGAAAGGATACGGGCGTGGCGGTCAGGACAAGGTGTGGATGTTATTTCCAGTGGGATCAACTGACACACATGTATCGTCATGTAGCGCACAATGTATTTATTGCTTGAGAGGCCAGTTTACAGTTTCTCTGCAGTAACATGTTGGAGTGAAAATTGTGCTTTTCTGAAATGAGTGTTTGCCATAACTGTACTGAATCAAAGGGAACAATTCAGGTAATTTCTATTGAAAAATTGTACTGAATACTATTATGACATCATGATATTATATGATATATTTGAATACAAAAGGAAAGCCTTGATCAAAACTGTATGATCTATAAAAGACTTTTTGTTTGCATTGTAGATATAAAGGAAGTAAAAGTTGATTTTATGATTTATGTAAAAATTATTATAAAAACGAGTCAGTTGATATTTGCAGCACAACATCACACTTTGTTAAACTTGATTGATGATTAAATGTAGTCATATGATGTTAACTTATGTGTGACTTCCCACATCATATTGGTGATCAGATGTTTTCAAGACACTGTCAGTGTGTCTAGAGTGTATGTGTGTGGATGGTGTGCAGTAGGTACATGAGGTATCAGCCCGACCGCGGGTAGGATCACCCGAAGCCTGGAGGATGATCTGACCTGTGGGGGGCTTTAAGAGAGAGAGAGAGAGGCTTTGAGAGGCTGGCACTGAGGGTGATGGGGAATACACCACGTTGTATTTTATTTATGTCATACTCACCCAAGAAAATACATGTACATGTTTCAATGGCAAATGCCCCAGAAGTTGAGAAAATTTGGTGTCCTCGAACGAAAAAATGTAGTAACAGCAATTCCAACATTCAAATCGGGTATTCGAATTTTCAACTGCCCAGCACTCTGCCTGTGCAGGTACGTGTACGTTCCATTTATCCGATGGAAGCCTGTGTGATGAAACTAAGAACCTCATCCGAAAATAATTTCATCAGGTTGGTAGAATATAGGATATATGAGAATTCTTGTGCAGCAAGTAAGTCCAATTTTGGTTGTGCACAAGAATTCTCATATATCCTAAGAACCTCATGTTATACAGAAAATTACCACTCGGTCTGGACACCCATATCAAATGTTATTGCGGCCCAGGTATGATATAAATGTGTGTACATTGTAATACTAGTTGTCTAGTGTGTATGCGTGTGACTGCTGTGTATTCACATGTGTGTGTTTGCGTGCATGCATGTGTGTGTGTATGTGTGTCTTGAATGTGCAATATATAATCTATGCATTATAGTGGTCCACACCTTTAACTAGCTTACACATGTGACAAGTATGTAATAACCATCATTCACCACTGTGTTTAGATTGAACTTTTGTTATGATTATGCAAATCAAAATCTTACTTACATAATAATTAAATAAATTACATTATTTTCCACCAGCCAAAAATTGTTGAATTAAAGTCCTATTGTGGAAACACTGGTAATGTAGATTTTCCTCATTACGCATGCATACTAAGTCATGATTTGTTTCTCATTATGTTCATCTCCATCTTGGTTATATTCGTACTATATCATGGAAATTTGTTGGTACTTTCTTCACTTATCCTCAAAAGGTATAAACAAAACTGTCCCTGCAGTTCCAGACCAAGGTGCTAGGAAGCCCAAACCTCTTCCTTACATCAAAAGCTACTTGCCAAAAAAAAATCAAGATCATAGTATGTCCAGGACAAAATAAACAAAAACTGGAAGTTCTGCTGCAATATCAAAGTCCCAAACCAACCTTGATATTTGCATTTCTGACTTCTATCCACAAACCAAATATCATTTCAGTCCATTCAGATAGCCATATAATAATAAGTTTACTGACGACTGTTTGTCAGAAGCAAAAACGTGTCCACAGACTCATAAAAAAACAATACCTCCAGTTTTCAGGGAGGTAATAAAACTAATGTAATTTCCCCTGCGACATTACAAGGTGGCCCAGTATACCAACTTGTGAAAAGCATCGCAGTTATACATTAAGTGGGTTTTCCATGTTCGTGTCATAAGGGGGCCTAAATTTTTAGCCCCTGCAGGCCCACTGCTTTTAGCCATAGGCTGAGATTGCTTATAATTCTATTAGAGGGTACTTTGGGGGGTTTTGTAGAATACTAAATGCTTTTTGATGTGCAAGGTACTAATGAGATATTGCATACTATGAAGTACAATGTAGTATGCAATTTTCCATTCCTGTAATAATTACTAGAAAATGACACCCCTTCAAAGGTTTTTGTTTTTTCTACCCCCTCTTGATCCCACCAAAGCTGCATTCCCCCAATGACTGATGTAGACTTGTTTGACCCAACCCCTGTTCTGTCCAGATTTGTTTGACCCAACTCTCTGTCCAATCCAGATTAATTTGACCCAACCCCCTGTCCAATCCACAATTTGTTTTACCCAACCCTCAGTCCAATCCAGATTTATTTGATCCAACCCCCAGTCCAATCCAGTTTTATTTGTCCCAACCCTCTGTCCAATCCAGATTCATTTGTATCAACCTTCTGTCCAATCCAGATCCATTTGTCCCAACCCTCTGTCCAATCCAGATTCATTTGTCCCAACCTTCCGTCCAATCCAGATCCATTTGTCCCAACCCTCTGTCCAATCCATTTGTCCCAACCCTCTGTCCAATCCAGATTCATTTGTCCCAACCTTCCGTCCAATCCAGATCCATTTGTCCCAACCCTTTGTCCAATCCATTTGTCCCAACCCTCTGTCCAATCCAGATTCATTTGTCCCAACCTTCCGTCCAATCCAGATCCATTTGTCCCAACCCTCTGTCCAATCCAGATTCATTTGTCCCAACCTTCCGTCCAATCCAGATCCATTTGTCCCAACCCTCTGTCCAGATCCATTTGTCCCAACCCTCTGTCCAATCCATTTGTCCCAATCCTCTGTCCAATCCAGATTCATTTGTCCCAACCTTCCGTCCAATCCAGATCCATTTTTCCCAACCCTCTGTCCAATCCAGATTCATTTGTCCCAACCTTCTGTCCAATCCAGATCCATTTGACCCAACCCTCTGTCCAATCCAGATTCATTTGATCCAACCCCCTGTCCAATCCAGATTCATTTGACATAACCCCTCTGTCCAATCCAGATTCATTTGACCCAACCCCCTGTCCAATCCAGATCCATTTGACCTAACCCCTCTGTCCAATCCAGATTCATTTGACCTAACCCTCTGTCCAATTCAGATTCATTTGACCCAACCCCTGTCCAATTCAAATTCATTTGACCTAACCCCTCGTGGAATCAAGGTCAATTTGACCTAACCCCTGTCCAATCCAGATCCATTTCACCTAACCCTCTGTCCAGTCAAGATTTTTTACCCACTCCCTGTCCAATCTATTCCACCCCTGTTCTCCTTTGTTTTTTGGAATAACCTACTTATGTCATTGAGTGGTTTGTTGTCGACAATACTGTTAGACAATGAGTAGACAATGAGGGGAGGGAACTGGCTGTCACAGTAATTAACCATATCACCCGCTGTTAAATATGTTTGTTCTCCTCCAATTGGTATTATTTGCCGTTAGTATGATTTACTGCCGTACAAAACGAGGGAAAACAAGCACAGATTTTTCACATCTTTTTCAAACTTGTCTGCAGACGTGCCTCAGGCAGAGATAGGTCAAGCGGGGAACGACTGCAATGCGCATGCGTCATAACACCAGAAAGACTGGTTCTGAAGACCAGAGAGAAACAGCAGACTTTACTTTTAGGAAGGAATCAGTACTAACTAGGGATTTTCCACGAACAAATCGCCCTCCAGTTATCAAAAGACCCACAAGGCTTCCTGGTAGGATGGCATTTCAGACAACAATACGAACACTGACGAGGTGACGACAGAGGAAACTCTACCAGCGAACTCAGGTGGGTGGGTCTGTGTCACATTCTAACTATTCAACACCTGTGGACAGACAATGTAAAACACCGGCACGTATATTGCCAGTTCTGATATGTCTATTGGAACTCGCTTTGTGGATTAAATCAAGTTCAATACAGTTACAAGTTGTCAATGTCGAAAGATCGGTTTGTACGTTTTTCTTGTGTAATACTTTGACAGAATACTGACGGAATTACGTGCAACGGTGCAAGGCTACCGGTATATTGCTGTGATTCACACCAAATACAAGTGTAAACATTCAAAATTACTCAAGCAAGTTATATTGGTGGTTTATCTGAAGCCGACAAAGAAAACTACTAGTATAATGTTGTAAAATCGGTGTGTATTTTCCAACCAAGGAGTTCTATCTTGTTCTTTCTTTCTTTTATTGACGATGACACAACTCATTACATGGGCCAGCTTGTTCCAGCACAACGCACACACAAACATAATCTCCAAGCAGATCTCACGATGGCAGATAATTGTACTAAACTGACCAGGGAATATATTCAGCCATGAGGTTTACATTTGCCATGTAGCCAAACACACTCCTAGGTCGGCTTCACTCCTCTGACAACTTTTGATACTATCTTATGCTACCTTAGGATCTGCTTAGACATTGACACAAAAATACGCTAACCAGCAAAATTATCGCCCAATTTACATAATTATTGAGAAGTTGGTATTATAATGTTAAATGACGAAATGCCATTCTTGTGACATTTGGCAACAACATGTACGTTTAGCGGAACATGCGGACGTAAGTCATGCAAATTAGGGTCTTATTTATGATTTATTTGACATAATTCATGAGAGAATGGTACAATAGCGTTCTTTGCTTGAACTTTCACATTGTTATTTACGTAGAGGAGATGATAAACTGCAAATGAGGACCTCATTTGTATATTCGTTTTTTTATTCATCATTTAAAAAAAAATGAATGAATGAAAATCATTTGTATAATCAATGAGAATCGTTTATGATAGGTCAGTCGTCGATCGCCTTTCTTGTCAACAGCAATGCCCTACAAACATCCATCGTGTAAAACAATCTTCATACATTCAGCCAGACGAAAAGATAGAACACAAATACAACACAACTCCAACAACAATCATTAAAACTTATAAACAATAAAACCGTCGCCATGACAATAGTTTTTATTGCCAGACTTGTTTCAATATACATGTACATCATCCACGACGCGCGGGATTGCAACTTTACAGAGGATAATCGACACCAGATTTACATTACACTTTGAGGAATATTTAGTATTTGATATAATTTTGCAGCAGATTATGAGAAACAGGAACTCCAAACCTTTCCACCACTTTTTGCCGTGCCACTGTCACAGAAGAACTGGGGTGTATATCGTTTCCTACCTTGTATATTGATAAAGTATATTTCGAACGTACAAAGTTTTGAACTTCGTAAAGCAATCACAAAGATAAGAATGTGTAGTCACAAACTAAATATAGAAGCTGGTAGATATACTAAAATTCCCCGTGACCAGAGGTTTTGTCCATTATGCTCAAATGAGATCGAAGACGAATGTCACTTTGTTATGGATTGTCCACAAGATAATTATAAATGCGCAGAGCTTTTCACATTAGTTTCCGCTTGTTCTATTTGCTACTCTCTGTTCGATACATAAATTCAACTTAAGTTACATTCTGAGAGGCGATAACCCTTGTTTTCAAGTAGGCAAATATATACAGGAATGCTTATACCGTAGAAGCAATAGTGTAAATGACATGCTAGACCCAATATAAAGATTTATTCATGCCTGTAGAAATCCAAATATGTTTGTTTAGTTGGACTGTAAGTAGTTGTTATAGACATTATGAAAGTCGCTGTACTTCTGTCTTGTCAATAAACATTTCTGTATTAATCTTTTGAAACATTTCGCTCACAGCTTATGTAGGGCCTATTGCTGAGGACGTGAATAAACAGAAAAGAACAGCCATGACGTCACCTTACAAGAAGCCTGCGGACTTCTTCTTACGACGGAACGTGCCCTTAGATGACGTAAGTTGTTGTTGTTTACTGTTTGCTGTTTTATCGTTGCCAATCGTGGCCTGAGCGTGGCGTACCGGTTGAGTGTTTAACCCAGACCATAGTGGTCCTGGGTTCGAATCTCTCGACATGCCACCGACGTTTGGAAAGTTGAATTTCCTCACTTCACTCAGGTGGAAATGAGCGCCTAGATTCGGGGAGGGACGTCATGGATTGGGTGGTAGACAAGGTCACACCTTGGACCAAAAAAAAAACATAACGTTAAAGCTAAGGGCAAAACCCGCCGTACTTGCAAATACGTGCTGTCTACGTACGTGCGAAAACGTGGGCAATCTTTTGGGATCAGTAAGTGGTAAGTACCGCATTCGTTACCGTACGAACTCATATGGAATTTTGGAGCACGCAGACACGCCAAACTTTGTGTTCCATGCGTTGACGTACTCCCTCTCTGTTCTTGTCAGTCGTTCAGTTCAGAAATACGTGGTGGACGTACGTGGCTTCCAAAAAAACGTACGGACAAATTGCACGTACGGCGAGTTGTGCCATTAGCTTAAGCGGGTATCTGACTTGGCCGCATCTGTTTGCAGCTGCTTGCGCCAACTGGTCTCTAAAGGGCCCAATCTGCCCCAATGTCTCACCTACTACATTGTAGCTCCAATAGACGCCGGTTTGTCGCCTGAAATGGTAATTTTTTTCGAAAATTTCAAGAAATTGGCAAAATGCCGCGAATGGATGAGAACCAGACGCGAAATAGACGCCAACACGAAATCACTGAAAATCTCTTTCCGATGAATCTTCGTCAATATTCATAGGTTTTAGTTGTGTGATAACACTGAGAATTCCAGTTAACTTATCCTGACTCTAATTTGGAGCCAAACCTGAAGACATGATATGATATTCCAGGTGCGTCCGTTTTGCTTGTAGAAGTCACTGTGTCCGCAAGTGAAAATTAACAAAAACTTCGCAAAGTTATTGCAATAATTTGTCGTAAGCAGGCTCACCTCACAATAAAGAAAGTTTATTTGCGTAGGCTAATTGCAAGTAGAACAAGATAGGGAATATGCATGTAACAAGGAACTGTGCTAAATACTATTATACAAAGAGACTACTCAAATACCATATCTGGATAGGTTGGGTTTGACTTCTTCTTTGAAAGCAAAGGAAGACAAAGAGTCCTACTTTTTTCTGCAATTTATCGGTTTTGTGATTTTAAGAGGAAAGTGGCTTTCTGTCCGTCCGTAAATGTGGGAAAGCTGGAGAATATAATTGTGATTTCTTTAAACAATGTGGTTCTTTCGGTGTGGTTAAATGAATACTTTGAAATAAAATGAGTTTCGTCTTCCACTGCTTTATATGCACAGTATTTACAAACTCTTTCGCACACTGGTAATCCCTGATAATAAATACACTGCTCTCTCCACAACAGGTAGACGAGACGTCGTCCATCATGACAGAAACCACAGTGGACACGGTGGACACTGTTGACGACAGCGGGCCTATCGGAAAGTTCAAACAATGCTGCAACATCGACAAAAGCTTGCTGATCGTCAAACTCTTCTATTCGTTCTTCTACGGCGCCGTAGCAGCCTTCATACCCTACCTCAGTATCTTCTACAAACAGATGGGAATGACGCCTTTACAAATCGGTATGTGTAAGGTAACATTACTTGTCAGGATGTCCCTGTAGCTCAATTGGTTCCAATTATTTGTAACTGCAAGATCCCGTCTCGAATTCGGGAAATGGAATAGAGTCCGGGTAAGGGCATTCTTG
>NC_049994.1:1273647-1294246 GCF_000003815.2 Branchiostoma floridae | reverse complement strand
GATTTAGTCACAATCTCCCAATTTGAAATAACGTGTTGTTATGTTTAGTTTTAATCTCATTCGAAAATGTCATTTACCAACAAAGATGAATTTTCCTGCTTATGTTCATTTAAGTTCGCGGGGATTTGATTTCGCGGTAGCAGGAAAAAGGACTTTTCGCGGTGGTTTTAATTTCGCGGTAGCACCACGCACGCACTGTAGTCTCTTACTGCCATGGACAAATGTTCGCGGTGGTTTTAAGTTCGCGGTGAAGCGACCACCGCGACAACTGCGAACATTAAACCACCGCGAAGGTTTCTGCATTTAAAGTATCTATTTGCCACCTTCCCGCCAGGTAATATTGATAGTGTCCCTGATGGCGTGGATAGTGATGGGGCTGGTGATCGGGCTCCTCCCCCCTGCCACCATGGCGCCGTGCCCGCTCGACGCCAAACAGTACGTCGGTACTGGGTTATGGCCGCAGACGCTGGCGACGTCCAAGTCAGAAGTGGCGCCCAAGGTGTACCCTTTCTACGCCACAATGGGTATGTTCTTTTGTCATCACTTTCCACTCTCCTGCGCAGAGTCTCCCTAAAGCTAACGGGCACAACCCGCCGTACTTGCAATTTGTCCGTACGTTTTTTGGGAGGCCACGTCCGCCACGTATTTCTGAAATTGTTAAGGTTGTACAGGGCAGGCGCGTCGCCCGTACTGTCACGTACGGGGGACGAATCCGCAGCCCGATGGCACACAAAGGTCTGCCTGCACGTAAAGTTCTACGGCGTGTCTGCGTGCACCAAAATCCGTCGGATTTCCTACGAGTTCGTACGGAGGCGGTAATTACCACTTACGGATACCATTACCAAAAGATTTGGCACGTAGACAGCATGTATTTGCACGGACGGCGGGTTGTGCCCTTAGCTTAACAGCTATACGACATACTTTGAAATTTAAGGAGGCTTTGTTGAACAGGATTACGATTCCACTTTTGTTTGCGCTAGCGTGACCGTCAGCCAATCAGAGAATACGATATATATTAGATACGACATGTGTATATCACCTTTCCTTAAAACTTTTTATGTTTCTTTCCGCCTCCAGATTCTACGGGTCTAGACGGTCCGCCACTTAGTTTCTTCGTCTTTGACCTCTTTCCGCGACCACTGCCGTTCAAGCACGATTCTAAGTTACTGAAAGCCGAGCAGGAATCACGGGAAAAACGTGCCGCAAGCAACATTCCGAAGCCCGCCCTCACCAAACCTGCTGCCACCAAGAACGTCCCCACACCGCCACTGACGACACGAAAGAAGGTCGCTCTAACCAAAACCAGCACCTGTAAAGCCAACACCTGCAAAACCAGCACCTGCTAAACCAGCACCTGCAAAACCAGCACGTGCAAAACCAGCACCTAAAACTCCAGCACCTAAAACGCCTGCAGCCAAAAAAACGACACCTAAAAAAACAACAGAAAAACCGAAACAAACAACAAAAAAAGCAACAACGCCTCAAAAAACAGCAAAAGAGAAGGAGAAGGAAGAGAAGCATGAGGAGCAGGTAACGGCGACTTTAGCAAAGATGTTGGACCCAAGCGACCACAGGTACTCACGCCTTCAACACTCTCATATATCCGACTATCCTAACGAAGAAACGTTAACGATTTAAATGTGGTGTTGCAAACGCACAGGTCCATGAATACACTACCCCCTTATCCCGTATTCCTACCCATGTAGTAATCATAATAACCTTTATTGTATGTTCATGCCCGTGGGTTAAATGCACAAAAGGCCACAAATGGATGAAAAGGAAAACAATTAAACTTATAATTATACATTCTAAACTAGACTAATGGAAGATGATTTGAAATATCATGTATTGCTATAGGAAACATCATAGTATTATCTTTAATGATAATAATGATTTAGATTTCCAGTAGATTTCGAATATTTTAAAAACACGAAGCATCTGCACCATTCTAGGAGCCCTAAACTCTAATCGGGGGTGTTAGTTTCCAACAGATTATAATTTTAGGAAGTATAAAATGCATGCTACTTCACAATATGTAATTAAGTACCTATAGGTCACACAACCTTCTAGCAAAAGTAAGAAATCTTACAGATGTCCCTTTCCCCTCGTGTCCCCTTAGTTGGATGTTCGAAGCGGCCAGCCAGAGAACGCTGTTCCTGACATACCTGGTCATCACGCTCCTAGCGGAGATCTTTTGGTCTGCAGCCTTCGCCATGGCTGACGTAGCGACGCTTAGGATCCTGGGAACGGGACGGATATCAGAGTACGGCGAACAACGCTGGGCCGGCTCTCTGGGCCACGGTGTTTGGTGAGTTTCCTTTCCGCATTAAGACATAACAAAAGAACATACGAGATCAATGGGAACATACCAGGCTGATCAAAACGTTATCATCATCATCATCTGTCATCATAAAACATTATACATGGGACTCACCCAGACATAAAGCTAAGAACAAAACCCGCCGTACGCGTAATACGTGCAAATACGTGCTGTCCACGTGCCAAAACGTGGGCAATCTTTTGGGATCCGTAAGTGGTAAGTACCGCCTCCGTACAAACTCGTAGGGAATCTGACGGATTTTGAAGCACGAAGACCCGCCGTAGAACTTAACGTGCAGGCGAAACTTTGTGTGCCGTGCGTTAACGTTGACGTACTCCCTCTCTGCTCTTGCCAGTCGTTCCCCACGTTTTCAGAAATAAAACAAACGTACGGAAAAATTGCACGTACGGCGGGTTGTGCCCTTTAGCGAACAAGTCAAATATCTGGGCATAATATCAACTTATCAATCCGTTTATCAATGTTTACAAAAATTCAGATCATTATGATGATTAATTCGGAGGCGACACGTTTGGAAAATCAGTAACGTTAGGTAGAAGAGGAGGACAGTTGAGCTACGACCTGAGGTGTGCGGGTGAACGTCAGCTCTTCTGAAAGTCAGATATCCACTTGTTTTTCTTGTTGAACTGCCTACCATATATATTTGCCCCGACATTTCAGTCGTGCACCTTATTTTTGCTCAGGCCTGGAACTTCTTGATCAAACACCCTATGCTGTATACCGAGGAGCAAAATCGAATACTCAAACAAGTCTTTTATATAACTTGAAGTTAAAAGTTAGCTGTGGTGTTATCAATGCAAACATTGAAGACACCGAAGAATGTTTGTTTTTTTCGTTTTAAACATACATATTCACTAAGGGTGGGTACCGGGTACGACGTACCGGTACAAAAATAGTTTTTCTTATTGGACCGGTCCAGAAAACCGGACCTGTAAAAATGGTGGACCGATTAGAAAATGAAGAGGTTATATGGGCAGGGATTCACATGTTTGAAGAAAATTACAGGTTGAAGAAAGTAACAAGAGCGAAGTAGAGTACAGTTCATTGTAATCTCTACCAAGTTTTACAGTCATAGTATAGTGGCAGTTAGCCTTGTAGGATTTCAAAACGCCAGTGGGACTCAAATACTCCGCCAAACAGATTTCTTTCTAGTGGAATGGACAATTGTTCTGATCTGAGTACTGTCCATTTACAAGTTTCCACATACTGAATTAGGTTCAGATCCGGACCGGACCTGATCTTTTGGACCTAAACCGGACCTGGACCTGAATTTTCTGTACCAGTACCCCGCTAATATTGACCTATCCTTCCACAGGTCCCTGTCCATCGGGTACATCCTGTTCTACTCGCGGCGGGACGTGACGCGGTGCGGGATAGTCATGACCATCACAGACTACAGACTCATGTTCTTTACCTTCGCCGGCCTGATCGGAGCCGCGCTCGTCATCGCCATCTTCATGCCTTTCCTGGTACGGACAATTTTCTTATTCATGAATATTTCTATCAGGTTTGTATGTCACTGAGAAACTGAGTTCTTTGTACACAACGAAGGAGAAAGGTACGAGGGGGTCAGAAAGTAATGCCATTTGTTTGTTTGTTTACTGCCAATGGTTCTATAACAAGGTCATTTGTTCATCAAATGGGAAGTCTGTCAAAAGATTGGCTGCTCTAGATCTGACCAACTTAAACATACTGTATGCAGCTGAAATCACACATTCAAGTGTAATGGTATTGATAGATATCACCATAAATTGTATGATCATATCTAATGATCAAGTGCAATGATATTGATAGATGTCACCATAGGTTGTATGCCAATTTTAATCGTTAAGCCCCCATCAGTTCCTCTTTACATCTGTTAGGATGACGTGAGGTGAGGTATTACTATTAGAGGAACTTTAACTAATAAATGAATACATGTCTAAGTACTTTAGTCCATCAAAATAACCGAAAAACAAAAATGGTTGGATTTCAAAAGTGAAAATAAACACGTTGTTTATAGAGATATGCATTTTTGTATATGTGCAGATTTAGTCTCCTACATGTGTACAATAGCTTTAAGTCTGCCAGGGAATTCTTGAATTGCGCGTTAATTGTGCTGCTCTTTGCCCCCGACGGACTTCCGAGGGTGTAGTCAACTTATTATCAACTCGTTTATAATAATCTGGACAACAGATTGAGACATTGCTGTCTCAAGAGTATGCATTTCATCTCATTTGATGAAAAATAAGCTTGTTATAAAACTAATGGCATTACTCTCTGACTACCCTTCTTAGATAGAAAACATTTTATGGATAGATTTTTTAGGACCTATATCAGAAATGTTAACCACATAATCTTGGACCATACCACTAACTACCTGGGCTGTTTTGGATGTCAGTAGCTGTCAATAGTCCTTAAAATGCATTTTAACTCAGATTCTACATTTTCCCTACAGGAGGGATCAGAACACAGTAGTCCGCATGCCACACGCGCGGCCCTAAAGCTGTTCTGTTCGGCTCACTACGGCTCCATCCTGCTGGCTACTGTATTCTTCGGCATGTGTTACGGTATCATATGGGGCTACATCTACTGGCACCTGGAAAACATAGGTACGAACAACATTTCCCGTTGGAAATATATGTGCGAAGGTCATTTTTACCATTGGAAATATAGGTGCGAGTAACATTTTGAAACATATGTACGAAGGTCATTTTTACCATTGGAAATATAGGTACAAACATTTTCCCGTTGGAAATATATGTTCGAAGGTCATTTTTAACATTGGAAATAAAGGTGCGTATAACATTTTTCCCGATGAAATATAGAAAACGTTACGAGGGACATTTCCCGTTGGAATTTATAATATTCTCCAGGAATAATTATTTACAGACGGTATAACGAAGGCAAAATGAATCAAAATCGCATCATTTATGGATTGACAAAGGAGCAAATTTTTCATACAAATATTTCTAGCCCCGCCCCCTCTCATCTAACATGTGATTCTATACATTCTACCAATACAAATGGATAAACGAATCCACAAACGCATTGCAAAAGTAATTTCACAAGTAGACCCTCATTCTGTGAACATTTGGCTCAAGCATACGACTCAAACTGGTCAATATTCATTTGAAAGTCACACTGTACCAGGAGATGGTGCGTTCAGCACCAGGGACAGGGCGGGGACCAGGACAGGCAACACGACAAATACAAATGGAGTTTTGAATTTTCTTGGAAGTTACAGTTTGATTTAGCATGACCTTCATCGACACAGTTAAACTTTCAAGGATAGACATGAACTTGACCGATCTTGACTTTAATCAGGAGCGGGACAGAACGTGATGGGCGTGTCTACTGTTGTCACCGCCGCCACGCAAGTCGTGGTGTTCTTGTGCGCGAACAGGCTGTTCCGAGTCATCAGTCACATCGCCATGCTACACCTGACTCTAGTCATCTTCTCTCTCTGCCTCATCTCCTACACCATGCTGCCCAACCCATGGTGGGTCGTGGGGGTCGAAGTCTTCCACGGTTAGTTTGTTTGTTTGTTGTCATAGACAGTCTCATTGTTTAAGTTATGTACGCCTGCAGTCAAAAGTGATACCTCAGCCTATTTCGCCCTTCGCCAAAACTGTGTTTGGCAGCCATGTTACCCTTTTCTGTACCCTTTGCTAGTATCATGTTTCATCTGACCCTTACCTCCCTCACGACCTCAATGAGAAGCGGTCTGCAGGCCAATTTGAATGAATAAAGGTTCAAGCAAACACCTAAAAGTTAATGGACCCATTTCCACGGAAATGGAAGTGTCGTTTCTTCTTCTTCGAGTTAGGTGCCCGCCATCACATTGTTGATGTTTCTGCCACACTTATAAGTAGTTTGTAATAGCTAATAAGTACCATGTATACCTGCCATCTCTGACCGCCTTGTTCTCTGCAGGGTTTGCGTACGCAGCCACGTGGTGCACCCTGGTGACCTACACGGCCCAAGCGGTCCCTCCCGCCGCCATCTCCACGGTAGAAGGTCTGCTCCACACCGCCTACATGAGCGTGGGCATGGGCAGCGCCAAACTGCTAGGGGGCGTTGTTATCAAGACATACGGCCTGGTCTTCACGTACAAGTCCTTCGCCTGCGCTTGTTTGGTCATACTGGCTATCTTTCTTCTAGTACAATCTGTAAGTATTTTTCAGAGATTGGAAATAGATATGTATTCTTTTACAGACTATTTGTGAACTTTCACTGTTAAAAAAAAAGTATGTTTTACTTAATTCCTTTGTTTCAGCATCTACCAGGCTCCGCGGATCAGTGGTCTAATTGTAGAAATTGGACAAATAGGGTCTATAGTACGCTAAGGGAGTTAGTCTCCAGAAGAATACTAGTACGCTTCCTCACCGACGGCGGACTCCCCTAGCGTACTATAGACTCTATTTGTCCAATTTCTACTATTAAACCACCGATCCGCGGAGCCTGATAGAGGCTACCCAAAATAGTCCTGAGGAATCAATTGTGCTATTGTGCAGAAGTTGATAGTCTTGCATTTACACGATGTTTGCTCCTGATTTTGTTGCGGTTGTTTGCGCTCGCTCTTGTACTTCATTGCACAAATGTGTACATTGTGCGAAACTTACGGTTACTTTTCCCAACCCGTTTCTCCAGTGTTCGTACAAGCCTGTGCTGGTTTTGGATGAGTACACGGGACAGATCCAGAGCCACATGTCCAAGTCCTTTCCGCACGACAGTCCCAAACCCACCAACGCCTACCTCCTGCGACATCCTGACGACCCCACATACGACACCGTCACGACGTCGACGTGGGGCAAATGATATTTCCACCGTTACGTCCACGCACGGGGCAACTTTGTGCCTTACCTCTGTTTAGTGATATCTCCCTTTTCATCATTAGTGATCATTGTAATAGTTACATACATTGAGGAATATTTTGACATGTTGTGGAGAAAGTATAATTCCTGCTCATTATTATAATTCATATGGAAAGTTCATAAGATCTACGTTTTGCACCAATGGTACTGACAAAATGATAATAAAAGGCATAGTATCAAATTATTTATGTATTTATGCTCCAAAGGATACATATTGACGACAACCAAACAATTTCATATTTTGAAAACTATATGTTTTGCTTGAGTCCAAATGGCCCACTCAGTCTCGACACATACTTTCCTCTATGCTGTCCACAGTACTGGGCCAATCGCTGTAAAAACCAAGGGGAGGTTATAGTTATTCTTTATTGACAAAGACAAGGAAGGAGCATGGGATAAACAATGTTCAAAATAAATTTTATAAGCCTGTGGCCCAAACGGACCCCGTTGATGGGGGTAACATTTCGCTGCAATTGTAAAAGAACTTAATACTAGTACCAAGAGTGAATGATATGTATATTAATTCCTCTTGTGGTGAAGTCTCTATGTATATATCTATTAAAGATATATGCCGAGGGAGTCGGCTATAACGGCACACATTTGTTTTATTTGTTCAATAATAATGATAACTGATAACGTTTGATAATTGATAACAGTTGTTGTGCCTTTATTCCTCAATAGTTTGGACAAGACAAATTTGTTTCTGTATTACTAATTATTTATTTGAAGTGGAGAAATTTCCTGCAATATGATTCAGAGTAATATTCATGTAAACTACAATCTAATATCAATGGAACCAAATAGAAATATATTGATATATCACAGGCGACAAAAAATAGCTTACTAGGTCTTTGTTTACCGCGTATTCCTACTAATATGTAATGCGATAGGACGAAAAATACAAGATGAAGATGAAGATGGATTTCTGGTTGGTAAAAATAGGCCGCAAGGTTGTTAATGATATATTATTTTGTGACGCATTTATATCTAAAAAGAACTATGTGGAATATGTTTTGAACTAAGTCTTATACCAGTCATAGATTTGTGATGGGGTATCTAGATCCTATTTGTTTTCTGAATTGAATTGAATATGAATTTTGAAAATTGTATGCAACAAATGACTACGCTCAATAAATTTGGAGGGAAGGGTCCTAGAGCATGTGAAAGCTTCATTATTAATAGCGTTTTGTGGGAGCACAATGGCGTCATGATCAATTCTTTTTTATTATCTTCGATAAGAAGATTTATGTTATCGGCGCAGTTTGTAGATATGTATTTTCGTTTGTAGACACGTACTCGAGAAGTTGCGAATGAATCTGTATGATATTTTGTAGGTGGATTGTTGTCAGGGAGCTTCAGGCCTTAGTTTCAAGCGGCAAACATCTGTACGCAAAAGAGCCCAGCACACGTACCGAGGGGGGAGGCCTAGGGGTGCTATATGAGGTAGCCTGTGTTTACACAATCTCTCAATGGCCGGGGTTATTTAATTAATGACCCACTCCCCGCAATTGTAGGGCCGGCCGGTAGGAGCGCGTTTTTACTCAGGCTACTAACTTTATATGAGGTAGCCGTAGCGGAGCCGCACTGCAATACTAGGTCCAAAAAAATGATTCGTTGTCATTCTCAGGTCGGTCGGAAAGAAAAATAAATGTTTCGGCAAAACAAGTTCGGTTGGAGGCCCCCTAGCATATTTCTATGGTACTGCAGTAAAACTCCCTTTTGTGAAGTACAATATACTAGTCTACATCAGACTGAATGGCAGTAGTAACAGCTCTGAACATGCTGTATTAGGTGGTGAAAGCTTGGCAGGACAACAGAATGGACCTCCCTTAGCCTACAGGAAAGGCTAACCCTGGCTAGGGAAAGACGAACCTGGAGGCATCTCTCTATCTTCATGGCTACCTAGCTTGCACCAGTCAAGGGACTAGTCAAGGGACTAGGTAGGTAGGTAGGTAGTGATTCTTGGGCATGTGACGATATGATGGTTTTTGGAATTGCATCTTTTAACTTCGCGGGACATATTTGTTAGAAAATAGCTCAAGAAGGGGAAGATTGATTTTCATGATTCACAGTCGCCAACAGGAGTGGCCCAGTGAGATTCCTAAAGTTAAAAGCACGAGTGTAACAACTTTGGTGCCAGAATAAGCGCCGCACTGCGGGGCACAGTGAAACAGCAACCAAGACTAGAACACGTGTTTGAGGCGCGCCCTCCGGAACCGGTGTTTCTTTGTGACAAGTAACGTTACGTGCACGAGAGTCACGACAAATTGTCACGAGTCAAGAGAGCACAAAACGCGCTAGCCCATTCTTGTGAACCGTGGCAGCACTATTGTTGGTTCCCAGCTGGTCTGACGGGGAAACCAGAGCTCACAAGTTGACGTCCTGTTTACAGTTATACATACCTGTCTGCCGAGGTCATTTCTACAGACTGTATGAAGGTACGTGTTGCTAACGTTGTTGAGGTGTTCGTTTATCACACCAGGTATCAAATTGCTTACATGCTTGTTTGGTGGTTGCTACAATATGCCTGTGCGGTTGGACGTGTACATATCTTTGGGCTGACGGCACGAGATGTCGCAATAATATAATCAATTAAATAGGAGATGTCCCTGTAGCTCAACTGGTAGCAGCTTCACAGTTGAACTCCTGGTTCCAGTTGGTTGGTAAGTGGGAGGCCATGGTTGAAATTCTGAGAAGGCATGGCGGTTGGGGCTGCACTCGCTCCTTAGAAGGGACGTACTGAAATGGGCGTCCAGTATTCGAGAAGGTGCGTCTAGCACGTTAAGGGGGGAGGGTTAGTAGCCCCTCCCTTTAAAGTATACTGTTTATAGAAACAGCAAGGGAATTTGCTGATCTAGGTGACACTAAGCACTACAAGATCAACAACAAATAGCATTTAAACAGTACTGAACATTAATAATTGGCACTTTTCCTTTGTTTCGTAAATACTTGTTTCTTTTTTTAGATTGTCTTATTATTGTAGAACCCTTTGGAGGTTTTTATTTCTAATTTCCGGGTTCCCTTCTGCCGGTACCGCCACACTGTTTGTGGTAAACAAAGATTTCATCATGTGCTTGTGTTACTAAAACCAATCCGTAAATGAAACCAGATCTGGTTGAGGAGAGTTTACCTGTTGCAATCCACTAGATATTGGGTGTGAAAATTTTCAAACTATTACCAATCTGCAATATGTTGCAATCGTGACTATACAAAAATGGTATCTATTGCAACAATTCAATTATTTTAAATTCATCGTGATAGATATGTACAAAGGCTTCTAATCCCTTGCGTAGGCAACTATGAAATCAAAGTACATTCTCATTAATTATGCAAATTAGGTCTTCATTTGTGCAATAGATATATATGGATATTTCTCTTTTTGTCATATGTCACGTATTTTAGAGACCTATCATTGGAGTGGAAAACTTTCCTCACTAATTGTGCAAATTATATCCTGCTTTGTATAGTTAGAATCTGATTATGTAAATCATTTCCTTGAGCATCTCTATACCAAAACCCGTGACGGTCCGTCAACCCCTTCATGAGCTACTATCTTTCAAAGCTTGAACTAAAACCGGCCCCGGCGTTTTTGTAAGCCACCATTTGGGCCCAAACCTATCAAGATTTATTATAGAGTCTGCTAACAGCTATAAAAAAATGATGACCATAGTGGGTCTAATTCTTGACATATCAAAACCGTTAGTTCCGCTCCAGTACCATTATAAGCCGCTAGGTGCCTCAAAATCTAATTATTTTGAAATATCCAAATACCATATATCCAAACAATGAAGTCTGACATTCTGGAGTTATCATGTAGACAAACGCACACGAACCTAAAATATACATTCCGGATCCCTTTTTTATTCCCACCCAGTGTGACCGACTAGATGCTTTGTCCTAGCGGATCGATCAACTGCATCTGTTGTCATTACCTTCGCTTCAGCCTGTAACGTCCAGCTAGGATGCGATACATAACTACAGATTCCACTGCTTTCTGTGAATTACCTTTCTGAATGAGCATTACACGAGACAAATTATATGGCTAGCTTGCTCGTGATGTGGGGTTGCGGGTTGAGGACTTAGAGAACGCTATGGGGGACAGAGTCGTTTGGAAGGAGAGAGTGGACCTGGTCCGGGCAAGCAGCCCGCGATGATGATGATGATGAGTGATGGTAACGTCCTGGACAGAAACTCGTAGTTAAGTTAAACCCTTCCCGCGCCTGATGGTGCATAGGGCGGTGCCCACCTCTGTTTTTGTAGCCCTGGGCCACACAACGCAATCACTACAGCAGGGGGCTAGTTCAACTACCATACTCTTTCCCGAATGCTGAGTTCTAGGCAGAGAAAGCAGCATGTACCATTTTTAGATTTTTTTATATGACTCGGCCGGGATCGAACTCACGACCTACCGAATGCAAGGCGAACACTGTACCCACTAGGCCATTGCACCGGCACAAACTCGTAGACCATGTGGTAATTACGACATGTAGTGTAATGTAAGCTAGAAGGCAGCAAGTGCAAACAAGTACAGAACGTTTACATCCACACAGCCTAACAACATAAGTACGCTATTTGGACTAATCTCGTACGGTAGCATAAGATAGTATCAAGAGCTACCAGAGGAGTGAAGCCGGCATAGGAGCGTGTTTGGCTACCCAGTGACCGATGACTCCCTTTGGACAGCTATAGTCCTTAGCCAGCCTTGATACTACCTTATGCCACTGGCAAATCTGCCTGGAGATTGATTTGGACCTCAGGCTATGTCCTGCCACTTGCTACAAAGTGTCATCGAAACCACAAAAAATTCTGGTACTTTACTGCTGACAAACGTTGACCTTATTGGTCTAAAGAAGGAGAAGAAGACTGAAGAAGAAACGTAGCTAAAAAAAAATTCCCCTTCCATGAAGGTAAACATAATTAGAAACAGAGAAACTAATTAGAAGATTGTATGTTTTGGTTTTATCTCCCATATCGAGCTGTGCGCACAACTGACACTCAGCCAGTCAGATTACCATGTGGCACCTGCTCGAGTATCGCGGGGGTGGATTTGACTGCTGACTAGACGTAGTAACGCCCGCCTACACGTTCTCTATATAACATATCCGAGGCAGAGCCTCATGTATTATAACAAACCACCTTTAGCCAGTGGAAAGCCTATGTTAGCCGTGCTGAGTGCTGTGCAGACCGTACAATTGATCCTTTCCTCGGCGTTGCTATGAGACACATCGGTGTGAAATTTGCGAAAGGTTTTGAGTATCGAAGTCTTGTAAACTCTGGGACTACTGATAATTCCCACCACTAACCTGATAAATGTCAACAGTAGGGACTGCTTTGTAGCCAGACGTATAATGTTACAGGTAATCTTAGTTATAATTCGTGTCCGCACATTAGATCTTATCATTACCTTCGCAAAGAAGGTTATGTTTTCGTCGCCTTACGTGATCATGTATCACCACACTGTTTGTGATAAACAAAGCTTTCATCATGTGTTTGTGTTACTTTACTTATTTTACTTGTCACATAATGTGTGTATTGAATGTGTCTATGTGTGTGTGTGTTTGAATGTGTGTGTGCATGTCTGTGCGTGTGTGTGCGCGCTCGCGCGCGACTGCGTGTGTGTATGTGTGTGACTGTGTACATTCGTATGTGTGTGCATGTATGTGTGTGTGTGTGTGTGTTTGTGTCACATAATGTGTGAATGTGTGTTTATGTGTGTACAAGTATGTGTGTGTTTTATGTGTAAATGTGTATGTGTGTGTTTGAATACATAAATGTATGTGTGTGTTTGAATGACTTGTGTAAATGTGTGTGTGTATTTGTGTGTTTGAATGTGTGTATTTGTGTGTTTGAATGTGTGTATGTTTGAATGTTTACATGTATGTGGGTGCACGTGTGTGTGAATGTGTGTGCATGTGTGCATGTTTGTGTGTGTGTGTGTGTGTGTGTGTGTGTGTGTGATATCAGCTATAGAAAGGTAACATTGAAAGCGAATACAGAATGTTCACCTTCACACGGCCTAACAAACGACGTACTTTATTTGGTGACCAGCCCTCTAGCTATGTCCTGCCACTTGCTATAAAATATAATCGGATTGTAGTGAACTGACAACAATTGAAAATTAGTAGATAAATATTCCAGTTAGTTTTGAAGACCTTTGTTTATGTTTTACATTTTCTCTTAACTGTACATAGAATTTTGTAAAATTTCAACTTTGTAAAGGTTATTCTTATTATGTTTCCGTGTGTAGTTACTGTTTATTGGCTAGGGGTATAACAGACAAATATTATTTTTTACTGTCAATTATCACGAATGCAAGGATTTCCTACATCAAGTAAGCAATTTTACCAAACTCCTTGATTTTACTTGTCAGTTACACCAGATACTAGTATCCGATCTCATATCAGACAGTTTTGCTAATTTTAGCACAGTGACTGCTTTCTCTTAACGTTTTGACCTGTCAAGCTGCAGTAGGCTTACTCCGTGGTAGGCTTCTAGTACCTTAGACTCTTTAAAAAGCTAATCTATGGTACCCAAATCTTATTTGACGTATCTAGTTGTATCTATATTCTGTATATAGTCGGTATGACTGTCATTAGGCCCAGCATACCAGACCGCGTTTCATACAATGTACATTCTCATTAATGTCGTGCCTTTTCGTTTGTGTAAATCGACTAGGGAGGAAGTCGTGCCATTGTGTTAACATTTTGTGCATGTTGGACAGCCATATGTTGTTTCCACGGTAGGCAGACTAATGTAGAGACGTAGTGCCTTATCAATATCTGACAAAACTACATCGAGGCCAAACTAACTTGAGTCGGCGAGGAACAAGAAAGATCATGTATTTGCCACTTCATCATCATCATCATGTATTTGCCACTTCATGCAATCAAAAAAAAAAAAAAAAAAACAGCTAACATGCTTAATTGCACTGCATATTTACCGGTGAATTCATCCGTGCAATTATCCGGCTGGTGCAATAATGCCAAGCTATCTAGCTGGACCGTACCGGTTTGGGACTTTGGAATTCTGTGCTGTTAACAGAAGTGTGCGTTGATTCGTTGTGCAATTAACTGGCTTCTACTAGAGCTGTGTATTTATCACATTATTTTAGTTCCAAAAAGTGTTTCTGTCGAAAAACGTGTTAACTACTTTCACTTGTGATAAGGGTTGACACAATCATATCACATTATTTTACCAGTAGATTCAATTTGATTTCTTACCATTCTTACTAGTAAAATAATGTGTTAGTGGGGTGCTAACACATTATTTCACTAATAGAGACATTCTGTATATCTACTTCTAGTAAAATAATGTGTTAGTGGGGTACTAACACATTATTTCACTAATAGAGACATTCTGTATATCTTCTTTCTAGTAAAATAATGTGTTAGTGGGGTACTAACACATTATTTCACTAATACAAACATTCTGTATATAATCTTCTTTCTAGTGAAATAATGTGTTAGTGGGGTACTAACACATTATTTCACTAATAGAGACATTCTGTATATCCTCTTTCTAGTAAAATAATGTGTTAGTGGGGTACTAACACATTATTTCACTAATAGTGACATTCAATATCTTCTTTCTAGTAAAATAATGTGATAGTGGGGTACTAACACATTATTTCACTAATAGAGACATTCTGTACTAGTAAAATAATGTGTTAGTGGGGTACTAACACATTATTTCACTAATAGTGACATTCAGTATCTTCTTTCTAGTAAAATAATGTGATAGTGGGGTACTAATATATAATGTGATAGCAACCGCTTATCACATTATTTTACTAGAAAGAGATGATAAGATGGTATAAATTAGTGAAATAATGTGATAGAAACCCCTTATCACATTATTTTACTAGTAAGAGAAGTTAAGATAGTATCTATTAGTGAAATAATGTGATAGCAACCCCTTATCACATTATTTTACTAGTAAGAGATTGTTAAGATAGATCTATTAGTGAAATATTGTGATAGCAACCCCTTATCACATTATTTTACTAGTAGGAGATATGTAGATGGTCTCTATTAGTGAAATAATGTGATAGCAACCCCTTATCACATTATTTTACTAGTAAGAGATTGTTAAGATTGATCTATTAGTGAAAGATTGTGATAGCAACCCCTTATCACATTATTTTACTAGTAAGTAAAGTTAAGATAGTGTCTATTAGTGAAATAATGTGATAGCAACCCCTTATCTCATTATTTTACTAGTAAGAGAAGTTAAGATGATCTTTATTAGTGAAATAATGTGATAGCAACCTCTTATCACATTATTTTTCTAGTAAGAGATATTTGATGGTCTCTATTAGTGAAATAATGTGATAGCAACCCCTTATCACATTATTTTACTAATACAAGGTTAAAAGATTGGTCTTAATTTTTGTCTACTAGAGAAAAAATGGGATAGCACCCCTCTATCACATTATTTCACTAGTATATAGACATTTATTGAAATAACCACTAAAAACCAAGTTATCACAACTTTTCCAACTATCACGTTTTCTGTCCTAAAATACTATTCAGGGCTAAATAAATGTGTTAAATAATCAAGTCTCTTCTACTATATATAAGAAGTGTTGCGAATAGTCGACTCAAACTGTGCAGTAAACCGGACCAATGGACACACGCACAACGTTGACAGCTGTAAAACAGCCACCCGTGTCATCGATCATATATCTTTGGTATCGTCTGTTTCTTTGTTTATTTTGCTTGTTTATGAACAGGATATGGTTATGGATATCGATCGTGATGATTTGCTATGTGACAGATACAAAGTGGACTCAGAAATAAGGACTTGTTGATTCGCGTGTCATGATGTCATTCTCAGCTGGGAATTTTAACGTTAACCCCGAAACTGCGAATAAAAAAAAACGTTTGACAAAAAGTTGTATTCAATATGAAATCTACGTTGTCAGGAAGGTTGAGTAAATTTATTTTTTATTTCACATCATCTCTTCGACATTGCAATACTCAGTTCTCCATTCTACAACATTTTCCGAATTTTTTAAAATCCTTGTAACGTTCTATATTTTCTAATTTTTTGCACTGCTGTATGCACGATTTTGCACAGTGCGGCTGAAAGCTGTTTGGAAGCGGATGAAAATTGCTTTCCACGAGGATGTCATCCATATAATCTCATCAACATGGCCTTATGTGTTATTTCAAACAGGAATAACTCTGTGACTGACTGAGTCAGCTTTCGCATTTTCCTCACACCGGCGGGTACATGTACATATTTAGTGTCCATATTTTCTTTCCCATGCTTTGCTAACGTACCAGAGAAATCAAGACCACAGCATGTCCAGAACAAAAGATAGCAAATTTCTGTGCTAATTTTAGGTCTCTTTCTACCAGGTGATAAGATGGCATTTTTATGTTTGTTTATGACATTCTTTCTGTTTCTGTCCAGAGAGAAGAGTCAAGAATGGACGACAAAGGTGATCTAACGCCCTGTCAAGAAAAGGGCGCGAAAATGACAGAAGCCGAGGAAGACTCTGGGAACGAGACATCAGATGATACAGCCACTTGTACACCTGAGGTGGACAAAGATCTTCTCGTTTCGAAGTCATTCTATTTCTTGTTTTTCTCCGCGTACGGTTCTCTGTTTCCTCTCCTCGCTGTGTACTTTAAGCAGCTGGGCATGAGTGCCCCACAAAGCGGGGTGCTGATGGGAGTCCGTCCGTTCGTGGAGTTCTGCAGCTGTCTGCTGTGGGGGGTTGTTGCAGACCGATGGAGGAAGGGGAAGGCTGTGCTGCTACTGTCCATAGCCTGCTGGATCGCCTTCACCTCCTCCATAGTTCTCGTCGCACCTGGACATAGGCCCTGCCAAAATGACACGGATGAAAGTTCTGACTACAGTGATCCCTGGGCTGAAGGTTTGACCACATCGTCAGCAGTGTTTGAGACTGTAACAGCAAACCCCAGTACTCGTGCAGGAGCAACTAAGGCAGCTCTTCTGACACAGAATCCAGTCAAGATTGCCCACCTGGAGACCGCCTTCTGGACCCTGCTTGCACTTGTCGTCTGTGGGGAGTTTTTCAGCGCCCCTGCCATCACCATGGCGGACAGCGCCACCCTGGGGTACCTCGGGAATGAGGTGGATAGATACGGTTATCAGAGGATGTTCGGCTCGCTGGGGTGGGGCCTGGCCATGTTTGTCATTGGAATCATTCTGGATCATATTGGTCACCACACCAGTTACTGCGACACTGCACACAACAAGTACACAGTGTGCTTCGTGACATTTGCCGTGCTCATGATGTGCGCACTGGTGGTGGCGACACAGTTCCGCTTCCACTACCACCAAGACGAAGAAACCATCCCTCTCAGCGACTTCACGAAGCACGGCTTAAGCGGTAGGGTCAACGATGGTGTAGAAAACAAAACACAACGTAAACATTTGAGACGTAGTAATTCTTTCAAAGACATAACGGGGATAGGACTCTATGATTCAGATCGTGACGTCGACCTTTTCCAATCAGACTCAGGAGAAACGCTGGCGAACTGGAGGGAGGTGTTCGCGATACTGTGTGATGCTCGCCACGGGTCCGTCTTGTTTGTTGCGTGGGTTTTGGGTTTCGGTATGGGCCTTGTTTTCACCTTTCTATTCTGGCATCTCCATGACTTGGGCGGCACTTACATCCTCTTCGGCATCGCCTCAGCTCTCAACCACATCTCCGAGATCACGGCCTATCTCGTCAGCTATTGGCTAATTTCGCACCTGGGTCACGTGAAAATCCTGTGCCTGGGATTGGCTGGGACGGTGGTCCGGTTCATCACGTACTCCTTTCTGACCAATCCGTGGTTGGTCCTGCCTCTGGAGCTCCTGCAAGGTACAAGAGTTTGTATATGACATTTATGTAGCCGATAGTGTTTAAGATAATCTTTAATTGCAAGCAGATGTTGAAGGGCTATCAGAGACACGACCTCAACATCAGCTTAGAGATCAATAATGAATTTACACTCTATTTCTTTTCACAAAATAGACTCCTTACAAACAAGAATTTGTCCAGTCCTGTCGTCATTCTCAAGTTGATTTGGCCCAAAGCCTACGTCACAGGGCGTCGGAAAAACGACAAAGGTGCCCGGCATTTGGTATTGGTCCGTCTCGCCCTGGAGCGACATTTTAGAAAGCTAAGTTTACGTGTATGACGACCGCCTGATACCCTTATAAGACACGGTACACATAGAAATCACATCAGTGAAACGTGTAACACGAAAAGTTTCCAAAGTTTCCAGATGCTTGAATAACTGTTATTTTAACTTATCTTATATCCTGGATGTCTTAAGGTAGAGTCTCACTGAGCTCGGGGCACCAGTGCGGCACTGCGGGTTTAGTTCACTGTGGCACTGTTTTATTATTTTGGCGATTCTTGATAATTCATATATTGCGTAAAACGTACAAATATGACTTTGAAGCCAAAAAGATACACAAAACGGAAGAAAATTCGTTCTGTATCTCTGAAATTTGTCACCTACGAACCCCGCAGTGCCGCAACGGTGCCCCAAGCTGAGAGTCCACCTTAACCGTCATCATACTGTTGTGCCGTATATGTAACGACCAGGCGTGACGCACGCGTCCATCTGGGCGGCCTGCACGTCGTACATCGGCCAGACCACGCCCTCCGGCCTGCGGTCCTCCGCACAGGGCATCCTGCAGGGGGTTCACCACGGGCTCGGCAGGGGATGCGGCTCCGTCATCGGCGGGGTGCTGGTCCACCACTTCGGTAAGTGACGTGGAATGAAGAGGGTCTGCAAGCTCTTTACCGCAAGGTGTAGCCAGCCTATTTTTATTTTCCGTAACTCGTAGGAAAAACCATCTTATCTACGTAATTCATAGCGAGGCGACCAATTTAGCGTAATTGCCTTCCTTGATTTAGCGTAATACGTGGGGGGACCCGGGTTCTTCTGAATTCAGCATAAATCGTTGCCAGGACTCCCCATGCAAACCCTCAATGAACTGTTGGACACGAAAACAACGCGCATCCTTTCTTAGACTCATAGCACCATCTTGTTCTATTTGAGTTTCCCTTCCCATTTCTCCAAGTAATGACCTCGAATAAAGTACGCATCCCGACGTAGCAGCAACATATAAAACTCTTAAATTTTGAAGTACTTTAATAGAGAGAATACAGTACATAGGCCTGCTAACAACCCTGATTTTCTTGGTCTCTGACAGCCTATATGTACCGTGATCTAGTCGGGGTGATGTTTTCTCACCAGACACCGTTTGAATGTAACCGCTAGTATCTAAAACAGAGCTTGCATTTTGGTGAGAATATCATCACTGGGACGCGTCCGATGGCGACTGTTTGGGAAAGGTATTTGTTAAAAGTCACACTGAACACGTCACTAACAGAAGTCGCCAAATGGTCGCCAGAAACTTTTGGGGGATTAGAATAAGTCGAAATTAGCAAAATGTCGCAAATGAGCGCGAACATGGCGCCAACAGGAGTGATCACGACATAACTCTTTTCTTTTAATGAATCTTAACTTGTGCAATGGTTTTGATTCAGTAACACTGTGGATTCATTGACTTTGTCCTTTGCGTAATGTCATAGTCTGCATAGACTGACGGACAGTAGTAGTAGTAGTAGTGGATTCAAAAAAACGTTATGTCTAATTTGAGGCAAAAACTGAGGATGCGGCAGTCCGGTCGCATACATTTTGTTTGTAGAGCTCACGCATTTTACCCGTGTGACCGCAATTGACGAAAACGTTAAACTCGCTAATAGTAATACAAGTAGCCGTGAAAATCTGTCGTTTTCAGGCGCGGCCCAGTGAGATATCCGCTTTTCTCAAAGTGGCCATGTTTATATAATTACGTGAATCTAAACCTGCATTCAATATTTGCATACATCATGTACAACGTATCTTTCATGTGCAGTCTAAAATGTGTCTGATATTTCAGGAGCCGATGTAACTTTTTGCGCTTTTGGAAGCGCGAGCTTCCTTGTCTTGGTGCTGTTCAGTGGCCTACATTGGTTCATCCTGGGAAGGAACTCTACAAATAAGGAAAAGGTAAAAATTAGATGCTCTGTTCGTAAGCACGTTAAAAAGTTGCCATTCTGTCCAGAGGGTCTACAAGCGTAGCCGACCCACTCTTAAGCGTTGTAGGTAAATCATGTATGGAGTATATTTAGTTCCTTTAATTGTACGTATCACGTTATATGTTATCCTGAATTCATCGTTAAGTGGCATTATTATGGCGGAGTTGAACGCCAGATTGCCCAAAAGTCACAACGGCTGATCGAGCTATAGAGTCCCACGACCTCATACCTTTTCCAAGTCATTTGGTCTCATCACAATGCAAGTGATATGCAAATAAGTTTCTGGTTCATGGTCGTTATGAATCCATTACCTGCTTGCCTGGTATCCAGCCGTAATATAGCTCCCGA
>NC_049994.1:1264536-1273547 GCF_000003815.2 Branchiostoma floridae | reverse complement strand
TCGGGAGCTATATTACGGCTGGATACCAGGCTATTACCTGCTCTTCTCAACAACGTAACTTTTCAAATATCCTTTTCTTCAGAAACTCATTTATTTTGCAAATAATGTCAAAATCTACATGATCAATGTTTGACAATATTCAAGTTTATCTAAACTACATAAAGGTATGAATATGCCATTATTTACCACTACGATATATCCCAGTTTTTTCTTTTAATCATGCAAATTAGGTCAATGCACTATTCATATCCATTTAAGGTCCTCTCCAGCCAAGTTGCATATGCACTGAGTATGAAGTTCCTATCATTAAGCACAAATGAAACATTGATTTTCCTCATTATAATGTAAGTTCTAGCCTTGCTACACAGCATACCATTTACATCAGTCTTCAATAAAATTACCTGCAGGCCAGAAATCATACAAATGCATTGATCCCAGCCTGTAACCGAAACGCCTCCTGCAGTACCAAAAAAATTGCTAGAGGGCTCAAACTGTCACTTCTTTCCGATCACAAAGGATATCAGCCATGACCATAGCCTGTCCAGTTTGTTAGATGTCAATACAAGACGTTCTGCTGTAGTACAATAAAAGGCGGCTAGGGAGCCCAAATTCTAATCATTCAATGTACATTTGTATTATCATCATCAGATATTACAATATCCATAAAACCATACAAGATACCATAAAAGATAAAATTTAATTGGGGGAATGTCAATTGATAGATTATGTCTCCTTTTTGTTAGCGAAGTCTTTTTAAAGATTGGGAGCAGTTTGGATATAATTTTTTTTATTAAAAATCTTATTTCTGACAGGACCCCATGCCAGCCAAGTACATGTTGAGCATCGCTACCATGACGTCGCCTGTGACGCAGTTGGTGCATCCCCAGCTGAACCATGACGTCAGTTACTGACAATGTATTGTTCAACTGCCGCAGAACTTGTACAAAGACTGTAACAGTTGTAAGTCATTGTAGAAAAAATGTTCTTTTGAAATCATTAAATGGCTTCCTTCAGACTTAAAAAAATGACTAACTCCAGTCTTAGCCTGCTTATACGTGTACCTTCTCATGTATTTACTGTAAGGCTAAGCTTCATTGGAATATAAGGGTACAATAAAGGTGTAGTATATGCTGTTTTCCATGAGGTCCTTATGACACTTATGTGACTGAGATACAACAAAAACATGTTTGGCATCATATTTGCAAAGATTTTATTCATCATGGCCAACATGAGTCCATATCAAAGACTGGACACAACAATTACAATCATCATATCTAATTATGGTTCTATAATGTGTTGCCTTGTTCTAATCCATACCTTCACCCAACAGATATCAAATAATTGTAATCATACTGTAATGTTTGTATCATTTCTGTTTAGAATATCATATAGTCACAGTTACATAAGTATTTTATGTATATAGCCAGTAATGTAGCAAATCACCATTATTCAATATTGCAATAATAGAAAAATGAAGGCCCATTACCTGATTAAACCACAACAACAAAAAAACACAGAAATGTAACACTTGGCACTCCTACTTTAAGATGTATATCTAGCAATACAGGGGAGAAATAATACTTTAGAGATATATGTAGATACAAATGTATGTCTATTATGGTAACATTTCCTTCATGAACAAGTCTAGTATATACAGAAATACTGAAACAAAGTTTTAGGTGATATTCCTAATCTGCATGTACATGTATATATGGCAGGGTGACTTCAACATTGCATATGATGTCAGTTGATTAAGATCATAACTAACATAGACAGTGATAAAACTGTATCTAAAATTCTGCATGGTAGGCAAAGTACCATTGTTGTGTTATCACTTTTAAGTCAACATGCCTCAGATTATACAGATCGTAGCAATTTCCAATTAAAAATGTTTGTGATAATATCATAAAACCATGCATGGATAAACTACAAAACTGGTGGAATACAAAACTGATGTGTGGATAGAATACAAAACACGTATTACTAAGTACATAAACACAGTAAAACTGGAACTCCAAAACTAATTTCCTGACTGAAATTTGCCATATTACCAATCTGAATTTGTCGACTTCTGTGGCAGATTAAGTGAACATATCATAACAGTATTACAGGTCAGACATTTTGCTGTTGTGTGTTTTCTTTCCCATTGTTCACTCAATAGACCGATCCTGACTGTCTATCACCATTAGCAGCTCAACCAATGGTAGCATGGCAATTAGCAGTTCGACCAATGAAAGAGTGGCTGCATGTCCATCAAAAGTTTGCATTTCTATAGTCTTACTTTGCATTTGTACATTTTGACAGATGTGGACAGGGCTAAGGGAGCGTCTATACTGGTACCATGACTGTATGATGGCACATGTTCGACACCACAGGGTGGTTCCACATTGTGATCTTATTGTACTGAACACATGACCATACATATCAAATTAGAGGCTTTTGGCATTCAAGACACATCAGAAAATCAAATACTTGCTTTCTCTTGTACTCCACTCCTTTCCATTCTAAGAATTACAGTCTTATTGTACTGGCTGACTCGCTCTAAGTACATTGACCTCTATGCTGAACAATTATCATATGAAAACTTATATTAGCATAGTCGGACTGTTATGCATTTGCAGCAGAGATTATCATAAAATTATAGGTATATATATACACAACAAAATTGCTTGAGAAAAGCAAGCCTTACTTTGATGACACAAGCAGAAATTATCTTGATTACCTTTCTGCAGGAATAAAAAACTAGAATATGCTTTGTGCGATTTAATGTCCAATGATATTTAATTATAGCTAAACATCTCTGTTCATTGAACAGTAGTTACTTCTACATGTAATCAGGAAATTTTGACATAAGCACAAATTATGTACTATCAGGACTTACAGTGGAGACCATATACATCATTTGTGACAGGAGTTCTGTATGTCATTTGTATGGAAAAAACAATTTCTTGAATAACGTTACCAAGATTGAAAATATAGCAAAGAGTTGAATACTGTATGAAAGTAAGACATTAATAGTAAAGGTTCCCAGTGAAGTGAACTATTGCATAGTAAGTATACAGAGCATACCATTATATAATTACTAAGTATGTATTAGAAAAGCACATGTCTTCATCTTAATTTGCCAACCTGGAAGTGCCATATGATTCTTACCTGTTCCTTTATCAAAACCCATACATAATTTTACTGATCTGGAACTGCCAACCATAATTTGTAAACTTAAGTCCCTGAACTTTTCATAACAGTCAAACTTACAGCTTTTCAAATAATACCTGAAGAAACATCATGAAGATTTCTTAATGCACCACAAAGCTAAAACTAAAACTGCCCAGTAGACATTTTCAAATTTTGGTACAATCAATATCAGACGTTTCTTCCTATGTAAAGACTTTGCTTATCCACAAAAATAATAATTTGTAGATGGTTAAAAAAGGAAACGTTTTAATATCATACAAAAATGCTATTGGATGTCTTATACATTCGGTAATATTTCAAACAAATTACAGGGCCAAATTGGTGTGAAAAAATCTTTCCCATATCAGTAGCACAGTATTTCATTTTCTAGCAATTATAATTGTGAAATATAAGCATTTCTCATTAATCACACTACAATAAGTGTGGTAATCTAAAAAAACTACAATGGTTATGACTGATGTTAACCTTATTTCCATAATGCTTGTAAGGAGAAATTCCATCATTTACCGCTGAGGAATTACATTTTCCTTTTTTTTCTCAGTAATATGACACAAGTTTGACAGTCCTATCATGGAACACTAGGATTTATGAAATTACCATTTAATTCTGCAAGATAACTTCTGGGTTGCATTATGAGTATTCAATTATTTCAATCATGACATACAGTCTGTAACATAATATGCATATTGTATGAATTTTTGCATATTGAATACAATCAGACCCCACAGGCTCCACCCAAGAAGCATTGAAAAAAAAAAAAAACTTGGCATATTACACACAGTAGAGCTGCAGCACAGATTAAGTACCTAAATATCAACATGTAACATTAAATAGAATGTCTGGTCCTAGTCCAGCATCATTAAGGGCTATTACAATTATTTCCTATCTGTAACCATCTGTTAACACTTACATCTAACAATTCACATGTATACTAACATACAAAATCTCTACCTACATGTACTAGCAAATATACATTGTACACTACCTTTACTATTTATTTGGAAAAGTTGTCAGCTTGTACAGGCACTTTTACGACATACATTGGGCGGTAGGTCCGGGGTCCTCTCATACCAGGACGTCCAGCTGGTCATCTTTGCGCTTACACACAGGCATCTTCCCGTTCAGGCCAGTCTCCACAAACTCCACCTGGATTCCCTTCCCATTGAACTGGGCATTGAACCTACCAGAAATACATGAGAATTTCTCATTAGACAGTCACACATCATATTAAAAGTTTGTAAGACTAAAACCGGAAATGTTGGCAATTTCTGATACATGTATTTCCTAGTAATTGTTACATTTTTGCCATTGGCTTCGTTATCTCATAACTTTTTAAAAGTAGCAATGGTTTGATTTGTGTCCTGCCACCAGAAACCAAATCTTGGTTAGACATCCAGGTAATAAGACATGCCACGTAATCTACATATACGAGGGGCATGCAATAAGTAATGTCCCTGACCCATTTCCCATAGCAGGAGATTAATGAAACTTGGCACAGTTATTAGTCTTTCTCTACATAGGAACCACCCAGAGTTATGCATTTCTCCCATCATTTGATGTAGCTCTGGACACCGTTCTTGTAGGACATCCCAGGTTGGTCCTCCGACAGATGCCTCATCAATGGCAGAAGAGGGACGACCAGGTCTGGGAGCTGTTTCCACAGACTTCCGGCCTTGTTTGAATTCACGATGCCAGCGTTTTACAAGGTCATATGATGGGGCATCATCACCATAAGTTTTTTTTCATTTCATCAAAAGTCCCTTTTGGTGTGCGTCCTTTCAAATACAAAAACCGGATCACTGCGCGACACTAAACTTGCTCCATTTCACACCTGGTCCATTTCGCACCTGACTCAGTTCAAACACCAGTAAATCAGTAACCATAATTAGTTCAGAGCTGTCTTTGGCAACATAACCCATAGAGATTTGACTCATTACACATACAATATTTCATCTAGATCAGACAACTGGCAGTGGGTCAGGGACATTACTTATTGAATGCCCCTCGTAGTTACTAAGCATCCACTGTCTCTTGTCTCATATGAACAAGAATTTTAAGTTCCCAGGTTTGAAACCAAAACTCTGAATAATTGATATGTTGATGAGGTGAAGAGAATTTTAACAAATTGGTTCTGAATCAATAGAACACAAGTGAAGACGAATCTGTAATTGCTAATAAGTCTTGCAGAGGTAGTAGGGTGGGATCCCAAGTGCTGAAAAGTTTGACACATTCAACATTTCAAGCATGTTTGGTTTGGTATGGCTTGATACAGATCTCCATTAGTGACTGATATGTCACTATTCTTCCTGGAGTCCGAGTGATTTGTAGAGAATCACCAATTCTAGACAGAAGGATTTGCACCATCGCACACCACACCACTGCACGTGTGGTGGGTTCTTTAACGTGTGTGGGTTGTGGCTCTCCCTAAACAAGGGGACCTCCATTTAACATCCTATACGAGGGACGGCCCTAGCCAAAGCTAGGCACTCATTCTTTCACATGAGTAAAGTGAAGAAAGCCGTGTTAAGTGCCTTTCCCAAGGGCACAAGATTGGTGACACGGCAGGATTTGAACTCGACACCTCTAGGTTCTGAGTTAAACACGTTATACTGCTGCGCCACGCCATCTCAATTGATAAAGAACCTGGTAAAGCCCACATGGTTTATCGCTGTCTGGATACGCAGCTTGTACCTGTACAAACCTGGTCTTTGAGGTGGTTTACTGGGCATGTAATACAAACACAAAGAGAAGAAGACCTGAGGTTCTACATACGTGTTGGATATTCTGACTGGTACTTGTGCTCCCTTGGCCCGCTCGGCTTGGTCCCTCAGTTTGCTGACTATCTCCACCAGATGCTCGCTGTGGAACACAAAATCTCCCTTCCTGCTGGCCTCCTCACCAGTCTGGTTGATGTGGATCACAAACAGATTGTCCATATACGGACTTACTGAGATACCTGCAACCTGAAACAAAGAAACAGCACATCAAAGAAGGCGACGATGAACAGGGACGTTTGGGCTGCCATTGCAACTCGAGACCGGATGGACTCGACTTAAGCAAGTAAGTAAGCAAGCAAATAAGGTGCTATGTCTCTGCACCTGAGATGTAGCCCTACAGTGACATACTGCTTTAGTATTGGAAACATGGGTGCCTTTCTAGATAGACAGTCGCAAAACACCTACTAGCAACTTGGTCATCTCTAATACATCATAATCTAGTAGGTACATACATGTGGTACTTAGACAATGTTATGATTTCATCAGTCCCCTTGTAGATGCTAGAGGGACATTTATGAACCCTAACATCTAGTTGGAGATCAAATTCATACATGTCAGTAGGAAAACTGTTAGAAATTCATCTAATTTAGGGTCACAATTTCTGATGGCACTAGAAAAGTAGGTTTTGTGGTACATGTCAGTTTGTCTGTATATCAGTGTGTTAGTGACTGCCTCCGGACCAACAGTTTGAGAGTTTAATGGAGGCACACCTGTTGAGCATGTTAGAGAACCCACCACCAAAGAGAGTAGGGGATCAAGTAAATCCGTCCATATAATGCAGATTCAGTAGTACAAACCCAATGTGTTATGCCATGAGTGCTTTACCAGGTATTTACAAACAAACAAGATCCAAACCAACCTCTGTGACCGGCAGTCTGTACTTTATAGCCAGAGTTTTCTGGTTCACGATCAGCATGGAGGTGTCACACAGCACCATCAGCCGCAAACTGTCCTTGGCGTTGGAGCGGTTAATTTTGTACACGATGTCCGAAAAGTACACCTCGCTCTCTCCGGTTGTTTCGGTCAGTCGGCGCCAATTCACATTCTGACGGAGCTGAACATAGTCTCCCTTGAAAGGTCTTGGAACACTGGGAAAATTGATATTGAAGCAGAATGTTTTATGACAGATCATAGTGTTCATATGAACAGGTAACATTATTATGGTTCATACATTTCATTGAACTGAGGATCCCTGAGATAAAAGTTACACATTTTTAGTCACTCTTCCTTCATATTCCTTACATCTGGTCTGAAAAAAATAACTAATAACTAAAATAAACTACAAAAAATCTGACTGCGCAATGTATTCCTAATGCAATGGCATTTACCGAGGTTGTAAGTTTAGCCAATGCCATTTCAATTTGTTGATTCTTGGATTTAACAAAAACTGCTGAACATATCATAAACAAAGCCCGAGGATGCGATTTATGGCTTGGTGCATTCAGTTTTACAGTAAATGTTGTTAATGAGCCACTTACAGTATGTCTTCACATTTCATCTGGGATAAATTCTTCTTGGGGTATTCACAACTTGCACACTTCCCATAATTCCCAGCGCCAGGTTTACGGATATCGTGACCCATGAGGTCATCGGGCGAAACCAACTAACAGCTACAGTGGTGACGTGCTGGCTAGTTTATACTTCTGACCACAAAACTTGTAAAATTCTCAGCTCTAATAATAGTAGAACTACATTTGTCGTACAACTCATTAGTTTATATGCTTTACCGCCGTCGTACTGAAGGTTTTAGCTGGTTTCACCCTGGTTTTGCACCCTGGGCAACAGTGGTAACATCCATATTTCATAACCCTGGCACTGTGAATTATGGGAAGTGTACAAGTCAGGTGGCATAGCACATTTGCATACTGTTAGCAGGCTCTATAATTGTGGTTTGTCTCCCCTTGAAGTACTCACGTCTCAGGATAGAGTGTCTTCCTGCCCCTGAAGATCTCACTCGCACTCAGTTTCTCCCTCATGATCCGCCGGGTCTCCTCATCCAGCATCTCACGGTACTTCCGACACTGCAAGGTCACAGACACACTTAAGACAACATCTTTATCAGGGTGGAAGGGATTCTGCTACTCCTTACTGCATGCAGATAAACATGTTCTATCCCCTCCCCTGTTATTTGATACCTCAATTAACTTAGCCTGGTATCCAACCATATCATAGCTTCCATGTCACTTCTGTCCTCTCCACAAATTTGTGGAGAGGACAGAAGAGAATCGGGAGCTATAATACGGCTGGATACCAGGCTATTTGCAGAGAGGACAGAAGAGAATCGGGAGCTATAATACGGCTGGATACCAGGCTATTTGCAGAGAGGACAGAAGAGAATCGGGAGCTATAATACGGCTGGATACCAGGCTATTTGCAGAGAGGACAGAAGAGAATCGGGAGCTATAATACGGCTGGATACCAGGCTACAATTAGATGTGAACAGTCAGGTCGGCAGTAAGCTCACTGCAGAACAGACTTTGAGACTGAGAGACTGTGCGCCCGGGTGTTGGGTGGAAGTAGAAACATGGGTGCATGTAGGCACAGGCCGGGGGTGCGGCCCGGGTTGTCATATATCAACAAAAATGACTCATTTGACATTTTTCTACATGAAAAATGGAGGTATTGTTTTTGGTGTGTAATTGCGCATGCATCTGAGTGTGTGTTTGTGTTTCTGGATATTTGGGGTCAGCATGCATTTAGGCTGATGATGATGATGATAATGATGCATTTAGAAGTTTTAAATGGATTGCAATGATATTTGGTTTGTGGATAGGGGTTGGGATGACCAAGGTCCAGGTGAATTTTGTGCCACTTGCTGTGTGACCTTGGTACTGCAGCAGAAGTTCTGATTTTGTATCTTTTGTCCTGGACATGCTATGGTATTGATATTTTGGTGGCTTTTGATGTAAGGAAAAGATTGTGTTCAATGTAGGTTCAGCAGCTTGCTCTGGTAGATTCAGCACAGGTTGGACAAGTTGACAAAAATGCGCAAGTACATTAAAGAAATCAGGGGTGCACAGTAAACATGTCACACATTTC
>NC_049994.1:1236432-1264436 GCF_000003815.2 Branchiostoma floridae | reverse complement strand
CCCTCCAGCCATGGTAGATCCTCCTGAGGTGTTTGTTGGTGTTGTGACAGATGAGGGGGGACCTGGGTGTAACACAAGCTAACTTACCCTCCAGCCATGGTAGATCCTCCTGAGGTGTTTGTTGGTGGTGTGACAGGACAGATGAGGGGGGACCTGGGTGTAACACAAGCTAACTTACCCTCCAGCCATGGTAGATCCTCCTGAGGTGTTTGTTGGTGTTGTGACAGATGAGGGGGGACCTGGGTGTAACACAAGCTAACTTACCCTCCAGCCATGGTAGATCCTCCTGAGGTGTTTGTTGGTGGTGTGACAGGACAGATGAGGGGGGACCTGGGTGTAACACAAGCTAACTTACCCTCCAGCCATGGTAGATCCTCCTGAGGTGTTTGTTGGTGGTGTGACAGGACAGATGAGGGGGGACCTGGGTGTAACACAAGCTAACTTACCCTCCAGCCATGGTAGATCCTCCTGAGGTGTTTGTTGGTGGTGTGACAGATGAGGGGGGACCTGGGCCACTCCTTGCTCAGGAGGGACCGTGGCAGGGCCGCCAGTCTGGAATGCAGGAACAGCAGGTACTTTCTCCTCTGGAACACAAAGAAAGACATTATGTACATTGGGCAGTCAGAGACTTCAATCCATTACTCATACTGCTCCGGGACGCTTCCAATTCCACAGACAAAAATTGCAGCACTAAAAGAAAGTAATTGGTAATATTGTGTTAGGTCAGTTGCAGAAATATACAATGTACCAATAAACCAACTTGAAGGCAAACACAGACAACTATACTTAATGCACATTCACGCACAAATGCACACTAGCCAAACAGTTAGCACATGCATGATTGTACACAATCATAGACACTCAAACTTACCACACAGTTTCTCAGGAAGCTGACAATCTTAGGGGCAGCATTGGCTCGGAAACGTTTCCTGTACTCCTTCCGTACCTATGCAAGACATCGATGCAACAAACACATTTAGATCATGTCACTTCACCACATAGACTTTAACCAAACTGTTTCAATCCTTCATCACAATGTAACATGTATCAAACAATTAAGTTAAGTTTCTTCTGCAGCACCTATCACCTTATTATGAAGCCACCAGAAATTAAACAACTACACTATGAGGCAACAACACAATTAGGGGTGAAATGGTACAAAGGGCACAGTTTAGTTTTAACACATGATCAGCCAAGGAGATTCTATTCTACAGAAATGGAACCGACCCTCCTTGGATAAACACAGAACTGGACAAAACACAGGAAAACGCAAACATGTACATGTACCATGTGGCACAGAGTTATAACTTTGTTCCACTGCAGGACAGTCAAAAATTCAATGCACCAAAATTTTGTGCAGGAACCATAGTTCAACTCTGACCTTCACATACATATGTATCATCAACAGTCAACTACCAACATGATTGGATGAAGTTTTAAAGTTATTATTGTATCTATACAAGGAAATGCAGTAACTGTTAATATTTGTAAGTTGGATCACCATTTATAGCTAAATCCAAGACACAACATTGAGGGCAGTATTCTCAACCATGACATTGAACAAATGTGTACATACATGTATAAAAAAAATGATTGAACATGTATTACAATGTACATTGTACATGTCTGAATGTAACGTACAAGACACACATGCATGCAATGAAACAGCAACACAAACAACTGTACAAAGTGAGATTGAAAAAAAAAAAGATTAATTGTGATTCAACATGATTGCACATGAAGTGATATTCTGGAGGCAAAGACTGTACATGTTTGTTTCCCATAAAGCATATACATTGTATGTAATGGTACTGTACAATGGCAATATTATTGTTGCAATTACGTTTGGATTCCTATTTTTCTTGGCCAGTATTTTCATTCTTCTGCATGTACCTATGTAAGAAGGGTTCTTTCATTTCATTTGGTTCTTTCATTGGATTCTATCTGAAACGTCTGACCATTTCAAAATCATATCCAGTTGCTTGATGAGTAACTACTTTTTGGCGGTTCTTTCATTGGACTGCATCAAACTGTGATCACAGAAAATTATGTTCAGATGACAATTTGTGCCAAAGTTCCCTTGCAGTTTGTTTGATGTTTGTTTTATTTAGATATTGCACATAATATGTACTAGTTTGGTAGCAAAGAGATTATGGATGTAGATTCCAGTTATTGAAATGTTTTACTTTGGGGGATATTCTGGAATGTTGGAATGGAATATAAGCTTATAAACCAATATACATTTTTCATCACCTTTCAATAGCATGGGTAACAATTACTATGAAGACTAGAAACAAAACATTGTTTGAATTATGGGGAACAAAACATACTTATCAAGGTCTTCAGAAATCATAATAATAGACACATGATTATATTTTGCTACTGATCATAATCTGTGATATGAGAACATGCATATTGGACACAATTAGTACAAGGAGTGGAGATGTGAATCAGATGATGACAATGACACTGAAGACACCAAGGCTGCCACCAACTCTGCATGCAAACATGTCAGTAGTGAGAAGGCTCTCAAAAAAGTGATTATTGAAAACAAAGAACCAGTAATAAAGGAAACTGTACATATTACACATAATAAAAAACAAATTTTGACAAACATTTATTTAAACTACATCAGGCCAAGGAGGTTATATAGTTGATCAGGCTGTCCTTTCAAAATGATTTGTTTTGCTAGATTTTGCGATTATGTATGATTTCCTTTATTACAACTACCTTTTTAGGAACAATTACATACTCTTAGTCTATTAACGTTAAATGTACCAGCGTTTAGATATAACCTGCGAGGATAGATTGCAGGAATGAAAAAGACATCAGTACAGAGCGAGTGCCCTAACCCACTTACTTTCCACCCAATGTAGTAAGCACGAATGACATTGGCAGCCCAAATGCAGCGTTTCTCATGCCTAAGCTGCCTGCAGAGCTTCCTTGCCTGTTATAGGAGAGAGGGTTGAGAGAGAGAACACAAGCCCACACCAAGCCTAATAGAAATCAACCTCCATGCTGTTACAACAGGTACACTGTGCTTCCAATATTAGGAAAATGAGCCCATAAGCCATGGTTTCATAATTGCACTTAATAAGAAAAGTGAACCTGCTGTGTCTGGCAAAAATAGCTGTTACTACATTGAGAATTACAGCAATACTAAGAACAGAAAAGTTATGAAATTGCATCTTTTTTAAGAAAACCAAAACATGTCATGGATAGTGCAGAATATTATGCAATGCCATGTACATGCATAGAATTTTGTATTGATATAACATTAACATTTAGTGCTGTCAGAACATTCTCTACATGTGTACAGTCATGTAAATTACATTACATTAAACATTACAAGTAAAAGACCCTGTTAAGACAGGCACTTGTTATTGACTGAGGTCTATACACTTCAGTTGTAATATATATATGTGTCATGTGTGTGTTTTCCAGATAAGTTGGGTGGATAAATGAGGTTTTGGACATGGATGCAAGGATATATAAATCACATAGCTCCCACAAGATGTATCTTTAGCATTCTTGTTAATTTTCTTGCTATCATTCTTGAGAATTTATCATAGCAAATATGTCGAACTCGGCACACTGGTGCACCAAAACCGATACTGTGTGCTTTTTAGACAGATTAGCCAAAAGGCTTGGTGGGCGTCACTCCACCGTATGATGGCTTTATCATGTAAATTGCCATTCGCAACGGCACAGCATCTGGGCATGGCAAGTAATGCACCCGGAACATTTGTAATCACTCTGTTATGCCACAACAATGCCAGATCCTGGGTCAAACTACCTCATCTGTTCCCAATCTCAACAGGGTCTCGGGATGCACCCAGGAACAAGACGACAATCGTGCATGACTGTGCTCCTAATTTGTTGCCAGCAACGCCTTACTCTTAACACCAACACCAACACCACAGTACGATAACATAATGACGGAACGGCGCTTCATGCAATAGCTTGCCAATCCTGCGGCACTTACTTGCCAACCCAAGAAGTATTTGCGAATGATTCCGACGGACCAAATGCAAAGTTTCTCATACTTCATCTGCTTGTAGAGCTGGCGAGCCTGTGGGGGAAGAATCCTGGGGTGGTTAAGGCAGTGGCATGGTTGGCAAGACTGTGGCAGGCAGTCAGTAGAGACATTATTTTTCCGATATTTAGAGCCCCAAAATGCATGTTTAACTTAGTAAGATAAAGGTACATGCATGTACAGCTTAATAAACATGGGCACACCTCTGATAATCCGGGGGATTCTGAGTGAGATGGGAATTATCTGGGTGGAAAATCATATGGTACCTACAAGGGGTGATGAGTTCAGAGCCTTACTGAGAAATAAAGTGTACGACCTGTAAGACATTAGTAATGATTCAACAATGATTCAAATTTTGGTAGATGTTCCTAAATGGCTTCATACTTTGTAAATATGCCAAGAAACCTTTTATCTTGGTGAGGCTCAGAAAGTATTGATCACCCCTCCTATCTAGTCCACTCACTGGAAACACTGAACTTAACCAACATACTGATGCAGAATACTGAAAATGTAAGTTTGAAGTATACAAGTGCATTTATATTAGTGTGACAAATTAAATACCACAAACATTTCAAAACTGGATGCCACCATAAAGGGTAGAGAGTTGAACTTGTGTACCATGCAACTCACATACCCCTGATGAAATGGTACAGCTGTATATATGATGATTAACTGGGGAGTGGGTTACATTCAGCTTAAACTCTCAACTTAGACATACAAGAAGAGCTTTTGAAGTTACACCATAGTCATTATAACCTAGAGTAGAACAAACAAGGCAAAACATGCTTCTATGCTGTTAAGACCAAAAGAAAAGTGAAAAGAAACCTCTACATGTAGTACTTGATGTCCAACTATAGGGAACCTGTTTCTAGTCTTGTGGACAATGGTAACAAAAGGGAAAGGGAAAAAGTCAACTTATTTCAATCATACTTTTGCGAGCACTTTGCACTCCTTTTTCTCATGCCTTTCCTCTGACAAATTGGAGAATATCTAACTTTACACATTACTACAAGCTATTGTTCTAAATCATCTTTTTTCTTATCAGCTATCTAATAACTTTGAATACCAGTCTCAACTTTAAGCTATTACATTTGTACTGACTTTGAAAGGCAACTGAGCTCATCAAAACAGTTTATGAGTAAATGCAGAATATTTGCAACAAATGTAGCTATTGGCCATGAAAAGGGAAATGTGAATAATTTTTACCTTCCATCCTCGAAAGAAGGCAGCGATGGTGATGGCAGAGCTTCTCTGCAGCTGGTAGGACTTCCTTTGCTGGAAATAGGTGAGGCATGACATAAGATGCAGTATGGAATTGCCACAATACTGTCTCTTCTCTAAATAAAGTACACAAATCTTAACTATAAGCCTCTCAAAATTCAAAAGGCAAGTTGTTGCCAAAGTTTGGAAGGATGCAAAGCTATATACATTTTCTTTCGTGCACTTTTCTTCTATCGAAATTTTGTAACTTGCAGTAGATGATTGTAGAAACAATGCCCAGTGGAAACACTGGCTTTTTTCCAAACTCAAGCAAGATTAGTGGAGAAGGGGTGTGCACTTTATTTGAACTTTACCATTCATTTTACAATTCAGTCCCTCAGATTTGTCTGATACATGAATCAGGGTGTGTACTTTACTTGAGAATATATCATGGTACTGTACAGCTACTATTGAACAGTAATATACTTAAGTGCTGTTCTACCTCAATTCTACACAGTTTAAGAAACAAAAGAAAACAGCCGTTCATACTTTCAATAATGCAATGATTGGACAATTGGCTTTGAAGACAAAAATTTATTTACTGATAGGTGGTGCAGTCCTTGGTGCTGAACTGTCCTCTGATGGTGCAAATATAGACTGTGCCTAGTACTGTTCACCACTGAGCACACTAGCACCATCCTTAGGCCATATTAATTCTATTTGTTGCTCCATAATCACTGCTCATACTTTTCTCAGTTTGAAAAAAATGGGGCAACATTTCCAATCACAAATTCTGACTTACTGGTTGGAAATTATAGAGTAGCAAAATGAAAAGTACAACCGTGCATTTCCAGCATATTACCACACCCTAACCACAACACTGGTCAGATTCAAACTCTAACCTAGAACATAGAGGCTGCATGTAGCCAGTCACAAATATGTAAATGAGTAAAAAAATGGGGGGGGGGGGGAGGTGTTAATCTGGAAATTAACAATTTTAGTATGGTCCTACATACAGACCTAAAAATAGTGCCATGACTCATCATAATCTTTGCATATTCTGGACATCCCTTACAACACATTGTAGCATCACAAAAACTGTTGACAGACTAGTTCCAAACAAATTACACAATGTATATTACTTTTCATTCCCAAAGAGTGCAAAGTATTATGTTAACTTAAGTTAATGTAGCCAAGAGCTACCCTGCGTTAGCTCTCGCTTCTGGGCTCTCATTGGGCCTCAGACCAGTGGATCTAACAAATATGAGGCAGGAGTGAAACACCCACCCTGTAACCTCGGAACTGTGCAGAGATAACGATCTGACTGGCTCTCATGGCCTGGTACAGTTTCCACTGACGCCAGCCTCGGAACACCTTCTGGATGATGATAGCCAGGTCCTCCATCTTGTCTCTTCTTCTCTCCTCAAGGTCAAACAGCTGCAGGAGGGACAGAATAGGCTTAAAGTTACACACAATATATATCAAAACAGGGAATGTCACACTTAAGTTATAGCCATTTTGTTTGGCATGTCTGGGCTTCACACACAAATGTGCTGCAGGTCACTAGGGAAAATTGGCACAAATTCGCAAAGTTGATGCAATTTGCAAGAACAAGATGACAATGTGATACTTACTAAACAAAATAATTAACTGTTAACTAGACTTAGTAGTCTTATGTATGATGTCATAATGATTATTAAAATTGCAGGAAAACACTGTTAGCTAAAAGTGTGCTAAAATCCCAATCCCCTTACCGTTCTGGGGTTGCGGATAAAAAGCTTTGTCCGCCCTTTGGCATACTCTGTAGGTTTGACACGGAGGTGGGTCAGGAGCACTTGCAGGCCTTCCTTGGGGTGTCCATGCCAGTTGGGCCACGTGTTCGGGCACAGCATCTTGTAGCGCTGCAAACACTGATCGTATGGCTGCCGGAAGGCGTACCCGGCACGCCTTACTCTCACATTCTCCATCAATCTAGGAAGGGAAAAAAAATCATCATCAACTTCCTAGAAATTCATCTTTCCCAAATGTATGGCGTAATATTGTTACAGTACTTTTTGGAAACAGAGGAAAGAACAGCCAAACTTTAGATTTGATTAAAGGACAACAACAACAAGTACACTAAAACAGGTAGTGACATTAGCCTTCATGAGGCCATAGGGTCAGTGGATCTATGGCCCAACCATCTTCTTTCACAGCCTTTTGCATCTCCAACCTGGGTTTAGTGAGGAAAGTCATGTAAAGATCGTATAACCTTTTCCAACTGGGCAAAACATTGTCAGCATGTTAAGGAATTCATGCCAGCACCTGTTTGGGTTCTGGGCAAAACACCCTAGCTATTATGCCAACACAAGGCCAAGGAAGCTTGAATGATGTTGACATTGAATACACCTACCCAAGATATCTGACTTGGTGTCTGACCACTGAGTCATCAAACAGGTTTGGGCTCTTCACATCATTGGGCTGGACAAACACAACATCAAGAATAAGAAAATAATGAAAGATATGGTAACACAGTGATATGATATTATTATTACAATACTGGGTTAGAATACCCAGAAAATCTTACCCAACTTTGGAAGTTTATCATTACCAACATATCACATATCCAAATTCATTAATCATGTAAAGGCCAAATGTTTTAAATGGGTTGGATTATCAGAATATTTGTGATCAAGGAGATATCTGGAGCCAAACAGGGAAAAGTACGAATACTGGGCTAAAAATACACACACTGGGCTAACATCAGGCTTTCAGCTAGTAGGGCATTAGGATCAGGGCATCTTGGGGACGCCTTACATTTACATGTTAGACACCCAACTTTTGAAGCAGGGCACCCATAGCTGTATATGGTAACAGCACACACACGCATAGACAGCCCACACACTGCCACAGATACATTTTGATTGGTCTGAGACACATTTTGATTGGTCAAGACAATGACAAGATCAGCTGATTGACAGGCAGTACCTTGATACACCTGATGTAGTTGGGGTTCTTTGCTAGAAGGTTCTTCATCAGCTCTGCTACAGAGTTCTTAAACTGTGTTCCTGCTGTTGGGGGTCTTTTCTTGGTCTGTCTTCTTGGGTTACCTGGATGTAAAAAATAAAACTTTAGTATCAAATTCTGAGGTCTCATCACAGCATGTATTCTAGTTCTTCTTTGGTACTGCCCAGCCATAAGTTTGACAATGTACCAAGATGGTCGTACAGCACTTAAGATGTCCCTGTGGCTCAACTGGTAGCTGCCTCACAGTTGAGCTCCTGGTTCCAATTAGTTGGGAACTGAGAGACCCTGGTTTAAGTCAGGACATCTCCATAGGGGCTGTATTGTCTTTATGAAAAGACGCAAAATGTGGGTCCAGTGTTTAAGTTGCTTTGTGCACGTTGTGGGAGAACAGCCAGCAAGCCCTCCCTATAAAATATATACCCTGCTGCAGCAATAGTAAAGGCAACTTACTGACCTTAGTGTGTGTCACAACAACATACATCCATTAAGAAAGTGTCAGAAATAAGATGCCAAATTTCCCACCATCAGGGAAGAGCTTCTTGACCAGTTGATGGTCACAACCGAACATCGTCTGAGACAAACCACGGAACAGAGTGTCGTTGTTCTTATCAAGGAAGCCCTGGACATTGTAGGTTACCTAAAGAGTGACAAAACAAAACAAAAGACAAGCCTGAAAATGTATTACTCAAAACACTAACTAAAGATAGGGGATGTTACCTGGTACATGAAGTACACACTTTCCAAACAATGCTCCAAGTATAGTTGCCATTGCCAAAGTGCATGTATTGCTGTGTTGAGGTTATTGCACGGCATTATCAAGTAAGTCAATTGCACAGATGAATCATGCGAAAAGGATGTTACATATAACAACGTGTTCTAGGAAGCATGCAAAACATTGTTTTGTTTTCGTGTACAACTTTTCTTCTCTTCTGATCTTACCATTGTCAAAACCATGAATAATACAATGTTAAACAATGTTATTGAAAAGCCTACAAAATGTAGTATACTATGCTATACATGTATATACCACAAACTCAAAGTGTTTGTAACTCTCGCGAGTTGAAGTTCTGAAGAGATAGGTCATCAGCATTGATCCTGAAAAAGGTGTCTGTAGTCAAAAATTGATCTGTGTATACCTTAAGTTTGTGTTAGAAGTAATTTAGCAATGTACAAAGTTCTATCTTTGTGGTATATTAAGCAAACATGTAGTATTGTACTAGTCTAGGCTTTTTGATTTTAAGTTGAGCTTGATAATGCTATGTAGCCACTCACGCTTCCAGCATAGTGCCTGAGTCTGAAGCAGTCATACGGGAGGGTCTTGTCAGATCGACAGCTCTTCTTCTTCCTGCTCTCATAGTGCTCATGTCTGATGCACACTTCGTTCAGCTTGTTCAGGAAGCTGTGGTCTGAGGCATTCCCACCAATAAGGCACTCCTCATCCAGGATGGCCAGGATCCCTGTGTTTTTCTGGATAGGTACAACCATACAATACATGTCATGTATTTCTCTTTGATATCCCTTACATTGTGCATCTCCTGGCAAACAGTATCTTTTAAGTGTGATTATAATTTGTATTGACCAAAATTCAACATTTGTTATTACATTCAGCGAATACTGTAAATGCAGAAACTTTTGCAGTGGATCAATGTTCGCGGTTTTTGCGTTGGCCGCTTCACCGCGAATATGTTTCCATGGCAGTAAAACCACAGCTTTTTCTGGCTACAGTGAAATTAAATGCCCGCGAACTTAAATGCATTCACTGTAACAAAGACATTTGTATAAAATACACCCTTCTGATGTTACTAGTATTGAACATTTGATGCATTTGAATCATACTTGATTCATGCAGGTAATCAAATTATATTCTGTCACAGTGAACAAAGCAACCAGTTGGGAACCTGGCATCCCGTCTCCCCAAAAATGTTTTTTTCTAAAAGCAGAAATCAAGATACTTTGCAACTATCCTTGACGATGATTATGCACTGTTTGCTTCCCAAAGCAATGTTTACCGAAAGTGTTATATAATGTACATGTAGGTTCCAAGTTACAAGCACCTTTTCTATGAGCTGGCAGATGACAGAGTTGTTGAAGTAATCAATGTGGGTCCACTCAATACCCTGAAAGAAACAAAACATACAAAATGTAACAAGGCAATAAGAGATGGTAGCATGGACATAAGGGAACTCTTCAATGTACACAGTGCCCATACAAAAGACTACCATCAAGCTTCCAGATCCACATGCAAGCACAAATTCTCACCTGACAAGACAGATGACAAACCAGCCGCAGGTCGTTAGTAGCCTGGGTACCATCCGGAAAGTAGTTTGCTCCGGCGTTCATTATATACAGTCACTTCTAGGTCTGACATTCATTATACACTACATCATAGTACATGTATATACAGTCGCTTCTCTGCTGTTCTGTCTGGGACTCCTGACCATTTTAACGTCTGGAATCGTCCAAATTTTGTACACAGGCCCTGATTGGTCCCTACACATGAGCGAATTATGGAATGGGTACAAACGCTCGTTTGAACAGGCATTCTGTCCACTTGTGGGAGTCCTGTTGTCCTTGAACAAACGCTCTAGAACCCATTCCTTCACTCATTAACTGGCGCCACCATCAAACGGTATGAATGCGCAAGTCTCCAGACGGATAGGAGCAAACATAGGAGCGAATGATCGTGAGTGAATGATCGTGAGTGACTCACCTCCTGTACATACTCATCCTGCTCTTCCTTTAGTGTCAGTTCAATAAAGATCTGCTGCAGCTTCTCATTGCAATAGTTGATGACAAACTGTTCAAAATTGTTATCCTGAAAAGGTGTACAGAAAAAAATACCATCTGTAAGACTTTATTGAAACATTAAAACATAATTATCAAGCAGAAGAGAAGAAGTGCACATTAGTTTTCTTTATATTGAAGGCATCCCTTTTTCACTATTTTCGATAAACTTATTCTTTTTTAATTGTAACAGTTAAAGGTAAATTAGACATTTTGAAATACATAGTATTTACATAATTTTTGTTCCTTTTGTCATCTATTGTACAATGCCCTTTTGAGTCAATGTTAGTGGAGTTGTTGTTTTTTTGTAAGTAAAGAAGCTTTTTTCTTCCCCCTGACCAACATACCAACAACCACCATGGCTGATTTTTACACAGTACAAAATCATAAATCAACGACTATCAGTGAAAGCTGCTAAAATATACCTTTTGTTTTTAGACACATTAAATTTTATTGACTCTACTAAATTGATAAATACATAACTGGATAAGACCATTCTATCAATAATTCCAATCTACAATTTTGTGCATTGTAAATGTACCTTACACCCAAATGTCAACAATATCTGAAGAAAAAATATTACACATCAGCATACATGCATGCAAGGCTCAAAATTTTGACTGTTAAAGAATTACATGTGGAAGAGATCATTCTGTTGAACATTGATACATCAAGTGAATCAGGACTTAAGTAACTGTTTTCTGAAGAATATGTGCTATAATTTTATTATTTTTTACTTAAACTGGCATCATCAGCAGCGTCACAATTAATTTTCTTTCCAAAGTAAAAAAATTCGGAGCCCATATCATGCAAAATGGATGCCATGCTTTCTCATAGGCCACTTTGTCTACAGCTACTGATTGGTGAAATTGGTGCACACACTAAAACAGCAACACGATACCTTCTGTAAATTGTCAATGGCATCAACGAATACCCAGCAGAATAAAGAGAAAGAAAAGTGCAAGTTAAGAATAAAAGCTTTACGCAAGAAATTTTAAAAATTCTTAAACAAACAATCAGATTATAAACGTTGGAAACACTTTTAGCTGCTACAGAAGGATAAAGAGAGCCAGGCTAGCATTACGATAAATATGTTTTTAAGTTACAATTAACTTTGAATAAAATCTTACTAATATCAGGTTTTTCTCTCAACTCCATACCGTATACATTATCATTATTGGAAGAAGACCTGCAACAGGTGTAAATTGTATCTTTAACTTGAAGAAATATACTTCTGTAAGCCTTCTACTGCAATCATTTTCAATGAACTTGACAATCACAATGGCATGTGGAAAACCTCAATGCAGTCAAGCAATATAGTATATTGCAATAGTTATAGTGTACAGTTACTGTACAATTATCTAAATTTTATCATCATAAATTCTATCCATCAATTCATCCAGCATGCATGCCCATCATATTTTTTTCATTTAATAAAGCAGACCAACTTTATATCATAACATAATTCATCATCATCATCATGCATCTGGTTCTTTCACCAGTGAGGCACACTAGATAAAGTCAGATAACATACTTAACATAATATATCTTTTTATTATGTCAATTTGAATTATAATAGTTGCTGTTGCACACTAGTAGTCACTTGATATTCAAACTTACCTCAAAGACTTCAAACCCATATATGTCCAAAACTCCCATGACCTTTTTCTTTCCTCTTGTGCGAACCTGAAAAACAACATATTTTCAAGCATAGTTCTGAACACAAAACAGAATTTTGAATACAGATGACATTTTTAGAAAATGAAAGTAAATCTATCAACAGCAAACAAGCGAGAGAGCTCTCTGAATACATTGTATCCCACTTGTGTGAACTTCTTCTGTACTATCTGTTACATATCACAATCATCACCTTGACAAAATTGACAGAACAGTTTTATCTTGGCTCTCCCACAATCTGAGAATTCATGGCTCATTGCATAACCCATCTGCTGTTCTAATCTTTAGCCCTTCCATCTATCCCACCACTGTACTGTAGACTATCTCTCAAAGTTCATAACTATGGTTACCAATTGACATATATCTTACCTGGTTTGTTATTGGTTCCTATGATCCATGTCCATACAGTAACTGTATTTTTGCGTATTTTGCTCCAAGTATACTGCAAGCACTATAATTATTGCATTCTATTTGTGGCTTTGTGTAAATGTATTTTTGTGGGTCAGCTGTTACCAGCAAAAGCTACCTTGCCAGTGTAATGACTTGTTTCATAGCTAATGAAAATACAAACATATGATTGAAATCTGAATACGAAGATATGTAAAAGTCATGTACAGTACGTGTACACATTCCCTGCCATACATGCATGACTGTATACCAGTAACTTTACTTTACCTTGATGCTGTCATTTATCCTGCCCACCAGCCATGAGAAGAGTCTTGAGTACATGGCCTTACACAGGGCGTCTCTGGCATACACGGCCTGCAGGGAGTATGGAGTTCATTATACTCAAACAAAACATATTATGATAAAAAATCTACATCATCACTTCTTTCCCCTCAAATTTGTTAAAAATATTGTAATTTATGACATGTGCATCTTCCAGTGTCTTGTAGTTGATGATGCATAATATTGATTGGCAAATCTCTAAAAGTTCCGACACAACAGTACCTTTATTACAATGTCAAGACATGAAAAAAGTCAAATACTGCTTAACACACAGAAATGATGGGTTGCAAAGAAACTCAACCTTTCACGGGAACCAGAGTAACATTAGCTGGAAACATTTGATATTTATCATAATCTCTTCATATAGTAAGGTTCTTTAGGCACAACCAGGGAGTACTAATTGTCTTACTTCCAACATTTAGATGTCTATCAGACACCTGGTGGGTATGACTGGAAACTTACTGCTACTTATGCAGTCAGCCACGTTTGTGACGGCAATCTAGCTGTTGCAGCGCCACCTACATCGACTACAAGTAGCAGCAAGAAGTAGTTTCCAGTCATTCTACCCTGATGATGGTGTCTGATAGACATCGAAACTTTGGATGTAAGTACTCCCTGATAGTGCCTAAAGAACCTTACTATATGAATAATTGCCAACCTCATGAAGTTATTTACAGATGTGATAATCTCCCCAACAGGCCAGCAAGCCAACTTCATAGCCTGGGTACCATCCGGAAAGTAGTTCACACCGGCATTGATTATATACTATATACAGCTTCTAGCTCTTTGATTTAGTAAACCCATTTTTACTTCAAATTTTCCTCCCTTGCTTGTTTGTCCACACTTCGGCAATATTGGCATTTTAAATGCTTGGCATGTCGTTAAAGGTAAATATACACATGTAACTAATATGATTAGTCTCTCACCTGTCCCGAGCTGAGAGTAGACACCACCCTCTCGGACAGCCCGGTGATACAGATGTCCATGGTACGGTTAGTCAGTGCCTGCTTCAGCTGCTCTGGGTCACATTGGATCATCTTACACACTTCTTCAATGGCTGTAAAACAGACATACATGTTAATACCCATTTACTCTTCTTGCACACCATTCCCATTTATTTTGCTTGGTGTGTTTTGATGGCAAATTACAAATGTAGATTGTGAACAAGATAACACAAGAATGCCTTCAAGTTGGTAGACTGTGTTCATATTTGGTGTGTTATTACGTGATGTTGTTTCATTGATGAGACATTGAAATGGTATAGTGTATACAAATGTATATGGTACTGCAGTGGAACTTTTGGGACTTTTGTACATGTACATATATCTGAAGATGGTACGGTCATCAAGTATAGGACAGGTAGATAACTCTTTGGAAGACGAAGAAGTGACAGAGGTTTTGGCCTCCTAGCAGCTTTTCTGGCAGTGCAGGGGCATTTTTGTCAATGGCCCCTTTCACAGAAGAACTAGGGTGTGCAAGGTTAAATATTCCAATCAATATTGCCTATGATATAGAAATAAGACTGTTCACTGAGTAAACCCACCTTGTTCGTTGGTAAGACTGCAGGCCTCTGTGCCATTGAAGGAGATGTAAGACTCAAAGTCAGCATTGCCTAGCTTCAGCACAGCTGCCACCACCTCAAACACCTGCTGGATCTCAGTTTCTGTGAAGCCTATAACTCTCATGGCATTCTGTCCAACAGAAAGGAAGACATTCCGCATGTTAACATCCTGACTTAGCATCTGCTACAGTGTGTACCATATGTTAACACGTACTAATGATGACATACTTAATTGTGTTAGATATAATGATTTCAATTTTGGTAGACATTCATAAAAGGTTTTACACTTTATAGTGACTGTTATGCCCTTACATGTACATGTTTGTTGTAGTGAGGAGCAGAACCCCTTGTATGAACAACTCTGGGCTGGGATAACAAGTCTTGTGCACTTCACTGACTGACTTCAGTCAAAGTAGGAATGCTTTTTAATGTATGTTAAGGCAAATTTGATATCAAATTCTTAAGGAAACTGAAAGTTTGAATAACCAGTAAAGCAGAATTTTGTTTCATGTTGGGGAGGTGGCAGTACAGTCTGTGATGCAAGACCGTTTTCAAATTTTAGGCATTTCATTGCCTATCAAACAAAGATACAATCATTACAGTGCATGAGATTACACAAATAGACTACACTGAAAATGTTTGCTCTGCAAGTTTAAAGGCTTGAAATTACTTTGTGATAAATTCAGTATTCGAAAAACCATGAAACACAGACTCTTGAAGCAGACAAATGTCGACAAATATGATAATTCAAACAGTAAAATGTACAATAGAGTTCATAATATTACCATAAACAATTTCTCTTAGGTGAAACAGGATTTTGTAACAGTATAGACCACCCACAAATACTTTATGCACACTATATACACCATAGGTCCTGGTATGGAAGCCACCAACATTCTTCAATTTTCATTAAACAAACACGGATACCAGCAGATATGCCCACAATGTGTCTGTTATTGGGGACAGGGTCACATTTTATCCGTGTTAAGCTCTCAGATCACAGGCTAGAATGGATACTCCGTCTGGTTCCAAGAGAATGTTAAACACATTAAAGAGACCAACATTTCAGAAATAACTGAGGAGGTCATAGACTGTGTCAATCAGATAGCAGATATATATCAGACTGCTGCCTGAATGGAGCCTGGAAATCCAGAGGAGGGGTGTTGTATCCAAATAGATTATGATTTTAGGGATTGAAAAATACACTAGTTCAGAATATACGATACAATACCCATAAAGTGCCTGATAAGCACTCAGTACTCTACTAAACTAGCCTATTAGAGAACAATTACCTCTGTAACTTGGAAGTTGGCTGCATCATCAATAGTGTCCACAACCACACAGTGGCTCTGCTTTAGATACCCATACTTCTCACACATACTGGACAGTCGCAGCTTATCTGAGGAACAAATCAGTAGTCAGTACAAATGGGCCACAAGAAGCAATTGCCTAACCAGGTTTGGCTGTAGATGGCTTTTGGTTGTCAATGATTAGATTTGCCTCAGTTACATGAAACCTTCATCCAACTTTTGACATTCACAGCAATATCACTGCTTACAAACTTCTTGTAATATTTCACTAATAATCTAGAATAGAACGATATTCACTAAGTGACAGTGTACATTGTACATTGTACAAATGTACACTGTCTTCATGCAAAACATACAATGTACCTTACACAATGTACCATAAAAAACTACGACTCCTTCACAGTCCAATCCTAACTGTGTGCTATCACAATTTAACAGATCGACCAATAAGAGAGTGGCTGCATATGTCCGTCAAATATTTGCAGTTTTAAGTTTTCATTTGCCATTTCTAGCTTTTGATGAAGGTGGGTAGGCTGTGGTATTTAATGACGCACCAATCTTTCCAGCTCATACATAATAAGTACAGTATACTGTTCATCTCAAAATTGTAAAAAAAAAGTTTCAGAAATAACGACTTACTTAGTAGACTCTGTGGTGCTCCTTGTAACAATTGGTAGAAAATGTGGAAGTTTCTCTCTCCTTCTGTTTGCCTAACTACACGAGACTGGAAATCAAATCATTCAAAAAGCTGTAAGTATAATGGTATGGATTCTACTACCTTATAATAGGCCAGGTCATGGTGATAATATTATATGGGTGACATCCAGCTGCACATAAATTTTTGTCTGTTTCCAATAAAAATTTGGATACTCATGTACTGTAAGTCATACAAATAAGCTGCAAAATGAGCAAATGTATTGCTGTAAAATGACAAAAACTAACGGAAAAGGATGCCTATTTTTCTATTATAAAACATCAACTGATGTTGTCATTAGCTTACTCCTTGCATAAATGTATTTAAAGCCCTGAGCAGAGCTTTCCAAAGTCTTCAAAGGATTTGAAGCAATTTGTGTTTTTGTACACCATTTTCTGTCTGCAAGTTCTATCGTTTTGCAAAACCATCCTGATCATTTTCAAATTTTTTCTTTGCATCAGTTTCCCGTTTCCCAGAGGATATCATCCATATAATTAAATCAATATGGCCTCAACTAAGAAAAAATGTGCATTTATATATAAGCTGTGAAATGAAAAAAAAGACATTTTGAGGCTGTAACATGGAAAGAATTCAAACTTACCTTTTCTAACAAGTCTGAAAAAAAGGAAAATACATTTTTTTAAATGTCATTCCAAAAATGAAAAAAAAACAAGAATTTAACATCAAAATGTGAAAAACAATTCTTCATTCCAATATATGAGAAATAATCATGGCAGATGCCAAACTTAAGGAACTTACAGTTTGTAATAACACCTCCTATGGGGTCCCCCTTGAAATCAAATTCTATATCCATGTACTTTCCCTATAGAAATAAGGAAAGTGGTTAGAATTTTGAAACTATACACAATGTACATGTAGAAACTCAAGACTTTAACAAATGGGACCTTCACATCTTGAAATGAATATTTCAACTACAGAATTTGAAAGTAAATGCAAAATGTTTACCTTCACATGGTCTAGCCTGGCAAACAACAATTATTCTCACCCAAACAAATTAATTTTATATGGTGACACCTCTGTCCTGCCACTTGATACATAATGCAACAGAACACTACCTGGTGTTTGCTACATTACCAGTAACCATGGTGACATTCATATGCATCTGGTCCAGGTCAGTGACCATATTTGTTTGGAAAGGAAGAAGGAACGTGACAAAAACACTTTGTTTCCGTTCCATGAAGGCAACAGATACTTACAAATCTGGAAGAGTTGTCATTCCTGAGGGTTTTTGCATTGCCAAAAGCTGGAGGGAAAGACAACAACATTAACCATGCATCAATAACATCATGACTGGGTAAGGTCAATTTTGCAACGACTTTGACTCCATGAAAACAAAAGCAGAGTGTGATTGTTGTTGGTAGCAACATTTCAGTACCAAGGACATACCATAACCATGTACTCTCATCAACGATGAACTATTGTACACAATTCATCAGCACACAGTTATATCATCTGAAACCTGGCATACATATACTTTTTCTTTCTGACGTTAGATAATGAGCCTTGAGAAAATGTAGGCCATAAAATGAACTTTGTATATGCAAGGCTGTCAAAAAGGACTCGCCACCCTCCCCAATATTAATTTTGTGAAGTGGGTCAATCCTGTTTGCGCCAACTGTGCGCACTTTTTCTTGCAGTCACATGCACACTGACGTTTGGTGCATGGGTAGCATACGTGACCTCTACAAACAAAATGGCCATGCCGGAAATGTACCATCAACAGTTTTGGCCCTAAATTACATTAGATACGTTTATTGGAAATGCAGTATTCCAGTGAATTAAAACCATAAAAAACACTGTACAATGTTCAATGATTGAGATTCATCAAAGAGATTCCGGGTGATATTGGTGTCTACTTCCTATCTAGTCTGTGCACAATCGTGCCATTTTACAGATTGCAATCTTTTTCTATTAGCAAAAAATTCACCTTTCAGGTGTCCTATTGGCACCCATTGACAACAAATTGGAACCAATTGGTGCATATTTGTAACCAGTCTTTCACAAACAGTCACCAACAGGCAGAGAGATAGTCACTTGAGGACTTACCTTCTAACACAGGGTTAGACTGCAGCAACTGCTCCTTAACTCTGTCCACCTCCTCACCTTTCCCACACACTGCAGCTACATACTGCATTACTATCTTACTCGCCTCTGGACAAAACAATACAAGGACACAAAAGTTAGTACTTGATATTTCTATGATGGTTAGACATTAAGGTAATGAGATATTAAAGATAACAGTTTTAACTCAAGCAATTGGATAGATTTTGGAAATGGCATAATCTCCAAGCAGATCCTATGGTCAGCAGGTTGCACCAGGCACAGGCGCCAGGTACCCTGTCACAGCTGGAACAGATTTACAGGGCAGATTTAAATATGGAGGCAAACGTTTGCAGTATTTTCCGTGATATCTGGGATTTTTTGTCTTCTTGGGTGGCAATAACTGACTGTACATTTATGTTTGTTTGTGTTATTTGCCATATACATTGTACATAATATACATTTGTATGTCCACAATGAAGCATGGAAAATCTCACCTGTTTTGCCTGCACCACTCTCCCCTGTAATAATCACACACTGGTCCCTGTTTCTGTCTCGCATGGACCTGTAGGCATCATCAGCTATAGCATATCTGCAAGCAACACATTCAGGCCATAAGTAATGATATTTTACCTTTATCAGTGGGGTCTCCTACATTGTACAAATGTACATTATAAAAATGAGTATTAAGGGATATCGTGTAGATGGACGGTGGTTTCAAATTGCAATTTCTAGATATCCTTTTTATTTCTTGAAAATATCACAGTATGAAATACCGTCAACTTGATATCTCCTAAAATACTGTTTAATGTATATTAGGTTACCCCATGGATAAGGGTGATCTAGCTTCAGGTCTGTAACAACATTTACATTGTTGTGTGTAACTGTCAGTCATCAGGGTTGGACAAGTTTTCTAAAACTCACTTGTCCTATCGGACAAGTATTAAAAAAATTTACTTGCCCGAAACAAATTTTCACTTGTCCGAAATTTAAATGACTTTATTCTATGCAATTCCAGCAATGGAATTCTTTTATTACTGACTATATTTTTCTGTGTTGACCAATGCTTGATGCCACAAATGTGAAAAGTTTGTTTGTTTGTTTGCTTGTTTGTTTCAAATGTTCAAACAATAAAGTGAGTCCTTAATGGGCCCTGCCTGTTTGCGACAAATCATTACGGCAGCGTTGTGACTTCATGGCCAATTGTCCAATGCAAATCATACTAAAGTACGATACTAGCTACCTGCTACCTACCCATGTTTCAGGGATTCCCCAGCAAATTGCTATGTCAGAGGACAACTTGGAAACTATTGGATAGGGCGCCTTTTTGCAAACAGTTAGCAAATGTCTTTAAATTTGCAAATAGTCATCAACAGGCATAGCTAGTGAGATATCTACTTTACACTAGCTAAGGCATACTTACATGTGTGATAGAAGCCAGCTAAGGCATACTTACATGTGTGGTGGAAGCCAGCTAAGGCATACTTACATGTGTGGTGGAAGCTCATACAGATTCCTGCCCCGGTAAGTCTGAATGGTGCTGGGACTGAACAGGGGAACCTTTTTGTACGGGTTGACTGACACCACAACCTGCCCAATGTATGTCTGCATCCGACACAAAAAAACAGCCAACACTATAACTTCAGGAAGACACTCCAAATCCAGAAAACTTTCATATTTTCCAAGTACATTGACCAAATGAATTATGTCTACATGTATGATGTAACAAGTTCAATATCTAGGAACTCTAGGTAACAATTACTAGTAGATGTCTCCAGGGACATATAGAAAGTTCTGTAGAATTCTGCAGAATTCTAGAAACTTCAGACTGATATTAATTTGTGGTGCCTGTGGTAGCACTCGGGTCCATTGCGGGATACCTGACTCGGACCCTTTCCAGCAAGTTTGGTTAATTTTGTATTTAAAAAATGTCTAACAGTTCAATCATAACTTTTTAATGTTCAATGAATGTATAATACATGTACAAATTCATGCCCACGTCACAGACAATTCTGTTTTTTAGGACCCCTTGCCACTAGACGGTGATTGCTGAATGAAGAAAGAAGAACACCTCAGCAAAAACAATATTTCATTTCCCTATCGGGGAAAAATGATTTAAACCCTTAAACTGCCAAACCCGGATATATCCGGCACACATATACATGTCCTGTGTGCCGTGCCCGGTTATAACCGGGATAGCGTATTCCCCCAAAGTAGCAGCTTTGCGCGCGTGTAGCACACGAACCCCGGAAGTTAGGGACTTCGGCATTGTTTGGGGGTCTCTTTTTAGTGGTCAGCGGCCAACCCTGGCACTAATAGCATTTTATATGGCTGAAACTCTGGTTTAAGGGTTAGACAATTTAAAAAAAACGGAGGTCAAACATCTGACTCACATAAATGTCTTCAGCGTAAAATCTCCTCTTGATGTTGTTGATGCAGGCCTCCTCAGTGAGAGGGTCCAGCAGCACCATGTCCCCCACCCCCACCATGCTCTCCAGGATGTTACTGGTGTGGCCGTTCATGAACAGTGCCTGCTGGATCCGCCGCTGCTTCCCCCCGTTCATTCTGGAAAACTGTCGCTGGGCCTGTCTATAGTCTGCAATGGTGTACCCTGGGAGATAAGGTATACACGTCACACGGTGTGTAAATGACTAACAACTGCTAGGTATACCAAAAACTATTACTAAGTACTAGGGATGGGTACTGGCACAGAAAATGCAGGTACAGGTACGGTCCAGGTCCAGAGGATCAGGTCCTGGAGGTCTGAACATGAACCTACATAGACATGTAATTATCTGTAGAAACTTGTGAATGAGTGATACTAAAAGCAATGGTCCATTTTGCTACAAAGAATTCTGTTTGGTGGAGTTTCCAATGTCCACTGGCACTTGAAAATCCTTTATTCATATAAACAACATTTACTACCTCTGTTGCAGACCAAGTTTGATTGTAAAAACTTGCAGAGGTAGAGATGACTATCAGCTCCCTCTACTTCACTTTGTTATTTCCTTGAACCTATAAGCCCCAAACATGTGAACACCTACCGGTATTATCTGTTTGTTTTCTAATTGGTCCAAAATCAGGTGTTTTGATTTCTTTCAGGTCCAGTTTTCAAACAAGAAAATCTGTTTTAATTTGTACTGGTAGATTATACTGCATACCGGTACCAACCCCTACTAAGTATCCAATACCAGCTCCAAAAAGAACAGGAAATTGTCATGTCTTCAAGCACCAGAGTTAACCTAGGATAAATATGTTTTAAAAAAACTGTATTTCCCGTAAGAACATGAACATGTAAATACCCTGGATAGGCATGCTATTACTAAACGATGGCTGGGACAATATGTCACAGTGTCCAATATTATTGTAGTTATTGTCGAGTTGTCATCTTGTTGCCATGCAAGGTTGCGTACGTCATGTACATTCTATTTCTTCAAACAGCCTATAACTTTTAAGTATAAGGTTAATTCATGAGTTTCAGCTTCCCACTGACTTCAATATAAGAATTATATCATTATTCATTCAATATAACAAATATGCAATTTCTATATATTGGCAAATTCCTGACGAACCTATAGGAAATATGCTAATACATGTTTAATTCATTCTTTTTGAGGTCCTGGTTTTTACCCTTTAGTGTATGAAAGAATTGTCAACAACCTCATGCAGACATCTCTTTTTTTAATATGGCAATTACAAACCACAGTTAATCTCACCCCCCAAGAAGTACTGTTGCGCAGCTAGCATATAACAGTTACTGTACCACTCTAAACACAGGACTCCACCCTAACATACAGCTGCCAAAAATTATGTGCTGAATCAGTTAAAAACAAGTTTAAACCACTTTTTAGATCAGTTGGGCTGCTGTAAACACAGTAAATGCAGAAATTCACTTTTTGGATCAGTACTCTTTTAGAGTAAAAATAGCAAATGTGCTCTTTTAGAGTAAAAAACAGCAAATGATTGACAGAGAATGCTTGAAAGATGAGTAGACTGATGTCATATTTTCATGTAGATGCAGAACACAATTGGTCAATCCTGACTCATTGTAGTTTAAAAACATGTGGCTTGTACTGATTTGACAGGAGCTTATTAAATTTTACATATGACTCAGCTGCATATCCTCACTGGGGTTTCCCTCATGAATAATTAATCAGCACACTATACAGTACAGAGGAGCAGGTGTAATAGTCATGTAATTATACTGTTTCTAACTGTTGATGAGAACAGGCAGACCTGTTCTAAACATGCCCCCTTCCCTGCACAAATGACATCATAACTATTCATTACCTAATTTGGATAAGGACCATTGACTATGCAGATGCGGGTGTCTGAAATCCCCGAAGAAGAACCATGAAACAAAAGCTACAAACGAGCTAACTTATGATTGGCATTAGGGATGAAAAAAGGAAGGAAAAAGATCACAAAGAAGGTAAAGTTTCTTTGCGAACTCACTATTGCAAGAGTTATGGATTAATTCCTAACAATAGGTAAAACAGTCAATGACAACAGCTACAAAGTTACCACATGAAATCATGCCCCAGCATAACCACAACACAAGATGTCAAACTGGATGTTCCACTGAAGTGCCTTAAAAAGCCACTATGGGCCCATTATCAAACTTGACGTTTGTTCTCCATACAGACCCCCAACCACCTTCCAAATATCATAAGGATGTTCGCAGTGGTTTTAAGTTTGCGGTGAAGTGACCACCGCGAAAACCGCAAACATAAAACTACAGTGACCATTTTTGTTTGAAATAAAATGGATGGGAATCTGCCTTGCAGCAGAACAAGTTGTTTATTATTGTTGTTTATTAAGAAACCTTTTAGTCCTTACGGGCTAATCTTCCAAGGTTCAGGTTCAAGTTGACCCACACACCTCAGGTAATGTATCAAATGTTCAATATTTTTTTTCCTTTCTCTCTCACCTGATATTACCTGAGGACTCTCTGCTTCGCGATGCATACAACACTGTACTTACTGATAATCAAGACTGGATTAATCATGTTAAGGACATTCTCTGTTACCATGGCTTTGGACACATATGGATGAAACCTGAGGCTTATAATATAGATTATATTGTCAACCAACTACGCCTCCGGCTACAAGATACATATATACAAAAGTGGTTTAATTCTATTGAAAACAATTCAAAGCTGTCTTTTCTTAGCAAGTTAAAAGAATGTTATGAACAAGAAACATACCTTTATGATATAAATAATTTTGAAATTCGAAAAGCGATTACTCAGTTAAGAATCAGCAGCCATAAATTGAATATTGAAACAGGTAGATATTACAATGTAGCCCCTGACCAAAGGTTCTGCCCTTTCTGTCCAAAGCATATTGAAGATGAATTTCACTTTTTAATGGAATGCTCTAGATACGCTGTTTTACGTAATGAGCTATTTACATTTCTCGAATCCAGTACAGCAGATTTCAAGAGACTCGATGATACAGACAGATTTGTATATATCTTTGGATGCCACGACTCCCATAATGCAAGGATAGGCAAATATATCAAAGACTGCTTTGCTATTAGAAAGAGTAATGAATCTCATGTATAGCCCAACTCGATTGTAACACTATATCAAAGACTAATGTCTCAGCCCTTCTTGTTATGTTAATTAGGATATCAAGTCTTATTCTCTACACCTATTTTGTACTTTGTGTAACAGTCGTTGCCATACTTTGTACCATGTACAAATGTCGAGCAATAAAGTTCTATCATATTACTGGGTGTTGCCTGCAAAGTAAAGGACATAATGATTCAAAGTTTGGTAGATCTTCATAAAAGGCTTTATAGTTACACTTAAAAATTTGTGCCCCAACATTTGAGTTGTGCACCTTATTTCTGGTGAGGCTGAGAACTTATTGATGACCCTTCATACACGTGTAAGCAGAGCCCAGTTTAGATCAATGACTGGAATATCATTCATTGCTCAAATTCTCTACTTACCGAGGTCAGGTTCAAGTGGAGAAGACTGTCTGACTGTGGTTACCCCTTCTGCTCTGGAATCTTTGTGAGGCTGTTGTGTGCCAAATCCAATATCAGATTCTGGTTTCAGTTGGACAAATCTTTCCTTATGATAGATCTCAACACTGTTAGTGTTACTTTTCCTGCCTAACTCTGAAAAAGAGTGATTACCAGGATTTCCCTTCTTTAGACTGGTCTCTTCCGGAAAGGAGTCTGTGCTCAACGTTCTGTCGTATATCTTGCTGCCTGTTTTACGATCTGGCCTTTTCTTCACATTGATGGGGTTGGACAGAAGAATATCAGTGTTTTTTGCGGAAGAACAGTAAAAAGAATTGTTCTCTATCCGGTTTACCTGTATGCAGCGTTCAGTCCTTTTATTACTGTTGTTCCATCCAGAGTTCCATGTACTGTATGGTTTTTGCAGTTGGATTTGTGGATGCTGTTTTTCATCTCCTGCTATCCTATTGAAGAGATCTATGCAGGCTTTGACTGAAGTACTTCCTGTACTGATCTCATGGACCAAACAGTCATCTCTGCCATCTACTGTCCCATTGCTGGCTGTACCACTGTCATTTTTAGAAGGTTTATATATGCTCCAGTCTTTCCCAGTGGAACACGTCTCTGCAGTCTTCACTTCTGAGAATATTCTGTCCTTCTGCTTTGGCCTTCTCTCTGTAGCTTTCCATTGATGGGAACCGTTCAGGTCTGCTGGCACATGATGTCTGTCCCTGGATGACGGGAGTGCAGCGGTACTAGGAGTGATGTTTTCAGCCTTTCTCTTGACATTTGTGGCTTGGCCTACACGTGGCACAAGTGACTCCCGTCTCTCCCCATCAGAAGTTAATCCATGTGAAGTTTCACTCCTATCTGATCCATTTTCTGCAGAAACGTCCGAGATGGGTACACAGCTCCAGCACCCAGCCTGGCTGCTCTTGCGGAAAACGTTGTTGTTGGCAGCCTCCAACCATGTACTACACTCTACCCAGATGCCTTCTGCCTTTGTCCATAGATTCCTATCCGACTGGGAAGCACTGCTGTCGTTACTTTGTTCCCAAATCCCTTGATGACGTGATAATTCCCTCCCCGGCACAGCCATGACCTCACCAGCAGCAGTAAAGTGGGGGGCTAGATATTACCATCATATCAGCACCTGATCACACCATGGCAGGGGAATAGCTCACCTCATTTGCATCTCATTACCATAACCGCAACACAAAGCAAGATCCATTTAGCTGGGAAAATTCTACCCCAAGTTAAGTAGTTGTGACAGTGGCTCAGTTTTGTTATTATATGACTTTTTGTGGGATAAATTTGTTTATGCAGGGAATGAGTGTGGAGAGACGACCCTGTCAGAGGGTGCCCTGTCTCCCCCAGAAGAGGTATGGAATGTTCTGGTGTCTGGGTGGAGGGTGATATTCTGGTCATCAATGGTGTCAAATTACATGGACATCAATTTCTGTCTGCTACAGTGTATTAATCTTTAGTGTCATTGCAAGAGCCACGTGGAACTTTGCCATCTGATAATTTCTCATGAATCAAATCACAATATAAAAACATGCAGCTTTATCAAACTTACTCAGAATCAACTTGCGTGAATACTATATTAAATTTTAAGTTTACAGTGGTTTTATGTTCGCTGTTTTGCATGGTGACAGCATCCCCACAAACTAAAAACCATCACAAGTCTTCTGCCTGCCTACACCCATGTCTATGCACTACATGATTGTGTAGGAGGGGACTGTTCTGTCCGCTGTAGCACCCTTTCCCAGTGGCAAAAGTACTACTGACTACGTACTAGTACTACTAGGTGGTTTCAGGTTGTGCTAAGTCGCCAGTGTTTCTATAAGTATAACTGTAGCAGTATGTATCTATGGCCCTTTCACCAACTCAAAACCACCACGAATGCTCCATTTTCTCTTGACTGCAAATCATTGTGAACTCACATGGTACATGCACTTACAGTGCTAGCAAGTTTGCATTTTTTTACTACATTTGTTCAAATCTCTTCTAGGTGACATTGTAGCTCATGATTAGTAAATTACTTAACAACTTCTTCCAATCAGATAGCTTCATTCCATACTAGAGACTTGTCACAAGGCGAATGAAAACGTTAAGAAGGAGAGGACTGGATATTCATGATAACCTATGAACATCATGACTTTGAACTTGAACTTGACCTTGACCCTTCCATAAAGGTCGCCATAGGTCTAAGCAGGCTGGGCTCAACATAAGTGACCCAACCAAATATATCACCCTGCATATACATGTAGGTATGCTGATGTGGGAATTTAATGGCTGGGGCCAAAAGTCATCCGGCAGCTCTTCATGCCACTTTGCTCTGCCTGGCTGGACCAAATTGTACACCACTATCATATCCCTTCTATAATGTCAAAAACATCCCAAAAATCAAGACATTCCGTCAAACCCTTCTTGAGTTATTCTCTTTCAAATTCTGCAACAAAATTGGCCCTGGTAGATAGAAGAAAACACTAGGACGCCCAAACCTATACCATCTTACATGTACTAAATCCACTCAAAAACCATGACCAACGAAATAATGAAATATTAAAAGTAGTTGTGCTGCAATACCCTAGAGAGCCACTAGGGGGCCATCATCAAACTTGACCTTTGTTTTCCCAACCCCTACCTATTAAATATCATCAGGATCTATCCTCAGCTTCTTGAGTTATGCTGTTGACAAAGTTTAACACACACACACATACACAGACACACAGACACACACACACAAGTCCGGAATCATCTCTAGCCATTCCACTCTCCAGATTCCACTCTGCCATATCTTGAAACCAGACGAAAATTGAATTTTGATGAGCTACATTACAGGCCACATGGATGCAGCAGATAAAGGCTCCAGCACAGCTGTTGGTCATCTGTCTCCTGCCATGTTAGCACTGTCTCCACCATGTCTAGCCATGCTCAGATATTTCACTAGCCATAAAAGTACTTGGA